>NC_133663.1:220507347-220808279 GCF_037893015.1 Macrotis lagotis
CACCTTCATGAAAGCCAAGATCAAGATAGATAGATAGAGAGAGAGAGAGAGAGAGAGAGAGAGAGAGAGAGAGAGATTTGATTGCATCTTACATCTTTCAAGAAATTACCATGGAAAACTGGTATCCTAGAAGGATGGAACAAAATAAAGTATTGAAGGAATCCATTGATCACCTCTTGAAAGAGATCCCCACATGAAAGCTCCAAGTAATATTGCAGCCAAACTTCAAAACTTCAAAATAATCAAGTCAATGAGAAACTACTGTCACAGCCAAAATGAAACAACTCAGATATCAAGGAGTCACAGACAAGACTGCACAAAATTTAACAGCTTCCTCATTAAAAGATTGAAGGATTGGAATATGACATTCTGGAAGGTAAAGAAGCTTGGATCACCACCAAGAATCAACTCCCCAGCAAAATTGAGCAATGCAACAGGGGCCTTTCAAACTTTTCTTATGAAAAGACCAGAGCTAAACTGAAAATTTGATCTTCAAATATGAGACTCAAGAGCATCATAAACAGGTAAGCAGGAAAAAATGTTATTCAATAAAGTTAAACTATTCACATCCCTACTTGGAAGATATTCAATGATATTCAACTCTTGAGAACTATATCTCAATTTTTTTTCAATTGCTATTCAAAGCATTATTTTGGTATGAAAATGATAGAAAAGACTTGGCTCTCTCTCTCTACACACACACACACACACACACACACACACACACATATGTATATGTATATAGACAGGGTGTGTTTATAAATTGACCTTGATGTGATGGCATAAAACATTAAAGGGTTAAAAAAAGGATTGTACTGGTGGAACAGAAAATAATATGGAAAGGAAAAATAAAAAGAAGGGATGCTGATAAAATGATGGGCACAAAGGAGAGCTGAAATAGAAGGGCAAAGAGGAAGAAAAGGGAGCAGGGTTAATAGAAGGGAGGGCAGATTGAGGTATGCCCTGGTTAGAAAGCAATAACCTGATGAGGAGGGAAAGGGTGAAAGGAGAATGAAAAAGTAAAAACAGGGAGAAAATTATATATATATATATATATATATATATATATATATATATATGTGGAAATACTCATTTAGCAATCATAACTGTTAATATGAATGAGATGAGCTGTACCATAAAATGGAAGCAGGTGACAGAGTGGATTAAAAACAAGAATCCTATAATATGTTATTAACAACAAACATATTTGAAGCAGAGAGATCCAGTTAAAGTAAAGGTGAAAGGCTGGAACAAAATATATTATATACTTAAGCTGAAGTTAAAAAAAAAATCAGGAGTAGAAAACCTGACATCAGCCAAATCAAAAGCAAAAAAAGATGTGATTAAAAGAGATAAGGAAGGAAACTATATCTTGCTAAAACAATGAAGTAATATCAGTACTAAATTTACATGTACTCAAGTAGTAGAGCATATACATTCTTAGAGGAGGAATTAAGTGGTTGGTATATGACAGGCACTATGTCAAATATTTGGAATATAAAAGAAGTAAAACTAATAAACCCTGCCCTCAAAGAACATACCTTTCTAATGAAAAATATTGACATGTAAATGACTGGAAAGTATTCAAGATGTTGAAAGAAAATAGTAGATAATATGAAAAGTTGAGGCACTAGGAACTGAATGAAGGAAAGAATTGGGAAAGGCTTCTTCAAAAAAACTGAAGGTTAATTTGAATTATAAAGGAAGCAAAGGAAACATGTGAGGCAAAGGAAAGGAGGCAAGTTATTCCAGGTACTGAGAATAGTCAGTAAAAAGACATGGAGGTGGGTGGTAGAGTTTCATCTTTAAGAAATTCCAACTGGAAAAGTATGATTATATTGTAGAATATGTGAAGAGGAGTAAGGTATAAGAAGGAAACAAAAGGTATAAAAAGGAATGAAAAGAAGAAAGTATAAAGGGAAAAATTAACTAGAAAATAAATTAAGAAATTTTACTTTTATTTGCTTCAATTAGAAAAAGAACAATTAATGAAATTGTAAAATTATATTAAAGGATCAAAATAAATAGAAAAATATAATCAATAAAGACAAACATATTAATAGGTAGTAAAAATAAACCTGAAGAACAAACATTAGAATTAAAAAGAATATAATGAATCTGCAGTACAGATTTAGAAGAAGCAAGAAATAGAAGTAGTTTAATTAGGAAGATAAAGTCATCGTTTCAACTTGTGAAGAATTTTTTCTACTTTTTTTTCAACTTTTTTTCAATTGTTATTCAAAGCATTATTTTGGTATGGAAAAGATGGAAGAGACTTGACTCTCATTTGCAATTGTGGCAAAATATTGAATTGCTGGTTCATTATCCTGGCCTCCTCCTTCTTTACTCCACATATCTAATTAGTTGCCATTTCTAATTTCATAGTTTCTTTCATCTGATCCCTCCTTTTAACTCATACAGCTGTTACCTTGGTTCAAATTTTCATCACTTTTGAACTGGATTGTTGCAAGACTCATAACTGATCCCTATTATGCTTCATAAAAAGGCAAGCATAGCAATCATGGTCCCAAAGCAATAGTAAAAATACAAAATTAAAGGACATAATCAAGAAAGTTATATTATCCTAAGAGCAAAGTAACATCAGAGCTAAGCATATATATGTATCAGTTGACTTAAGCATCTAAATGTTGAAAGGAAAAATTAAATGAGTGATGGAGAGAAATAGAAACTAGAGCTATGATATTGGTGGGCTTCACAATAAATCCCTTTTGATCTACAAAATCTCACTTGAAAATTCACATGAAAGTAGCTTAGGATCTGAATAGCATTTTCCAGAAGTAATATGAAGTATTCATATTATTCAATTATCCAAAGCACAAACATTGATCATAAATTAGTTGAAAAATATTCAAAGCAAATGCAAAAAGGAAAAATCATAATTGCATGTTTATGAACTACATTAAAATTATATTTTGAAAAGGAAGCACTGAAAAAAATTTAGGGATTGAATAACAATGTTAAAGAAGGAGCTATTCAAAGAACAAAATCATGGATACAAAGAATAATTTCATTAGTTATTGAAAACAATGTGAAAACTTGCCAAAATTTGGGGGATATTGTCAATGAGGTTATTAAGTGAAAATATTTGTTCAAATAATTTTATCAATAAAATAAAGGAAAAGCAGAGTAATAAATTGGAAATGAAACCACATAAATTAAAATAAACATATCAAATTAAGAAACCTGAATTAAATACCAGCACAGAAATTCTGAAAATCAAATTAGGAATTAACCAGATTTAAGGAAAAAAAATTTGAATTAAAAATAAAAGTGTTTTGATGGTGAAAACAATAATACAGATACCATCAAATAACTTAAAAAATAAAATAGGTAAACCAAATTACTAGCATCAAAAAAATATATAAAATGACAAATTAGCTACAAATGGCATAAAAAGAAAATCATTAAAAACTATTCCATCTAATTAGGTTCTCAAAATTGTTAAACTAAGTGAAATACACAAAACATACAAATACTCAGGTTGACAGAATTAGAAATAAAGAATTTAATTCATTTTGAGAAAAAAGAACAGAGAAATAAATTCAAAATGAAAAACACATTTAAATTCTGGGACCAGTAAGTTTTACTCCTGACTCCGGGGCCAGTGCTCTATCTACTGCACCACCTAGCTGCCCCCCCCATAAGTGCTTTAAAAAAAATTAAAAAGTGGGGCAGCTAGGTGGTGCAGTGGATAGAGCACTGGCCCTGGAGTCAGGAGGACCTGAATTCAAAACTGGCCTCAGGCACTTAATAATTGCCTAGCTATGTGATCTTGGGCAAGTCACTTAACCAAATTGCCTTAAATAAATAAAATTATAAAAAGTAAGGATTCTACCAAGTTTTCTTATCTGATACAAGCAGATCTTACTACCTAAATCAGGGAATGTCAAATCAAAGAAAGAAACTATAAAGAAATATTCCTAATGAACCTTGATAGAAAAAAGCTAAAATATTAGCAAGAAGATCACATTAGTGATTCACAAAGATTATATTCTATGATTAGATTAGATTTAAATTCAGAATTAAATGTCAGGGAAACTATTATATTCCTAATAGCAAGAAGAATATAAAAGTATGATAATATCAATAGATGAAGGAAAAGTACTAATAATATAGAAGTGACTGAATCTGACCTTAATAGGATTGATAATAGCTACCTAAACCAAGAAACGAGAATTATATATAACAGGTTTTAAATTATGGATTGAGGAAATAAGCAAGGTTGTCTCCTTTCAGTGCCATAATTTGAATGTGTGCTAGAAATAGAAATAAAGGGAATAAGCAAACAAAAAGAGCAAAGTTTTTTTTGCAAATGGTATTATGGTTTTCCATTTTCTAATTTCATCAAATAATTGGTGGCATATTAATTGTTATTGAGAAGACTAAGTTAGTACTATAAAAGTAACAAATACTACCTAAATAGATTTACTTTCAATGCCACAACAAACTATTAAATGAATATTTTATAGAGTCAAGTAATAATAATAAAATTCATACAAAATAACAAAAGGCCAAGACTATCAGGAGGAATAATGAAAAAAAGAAGAAAAGATTTACTCATAAATGCTTAATATGTTGATAGAGAAGCACTAAGTACACTTTTTTTTAACAGGTTAAAAGTTAGGGTATGACTTGTTACAGTAAAAGTTTGAGGTTTTGGTGACAATAAGAAAAATCAGTTTAAGGATATGGTTATTTCTACTGGTGATGCAGTGTAGGAGAAGAGTTTGTCTCTGAATCTTAAAGATATTCAACCTCATGACTTTGGAAAAGTTGGAGAGCTTATTGTGATTAAAGATGATGTGATGCTTTTGGTAAAAGCCCAAGTTGAAAAATGTGCTCAAGAAATCATTGAACATTTAGATATTGTTGATAGTAGCTATGAAAAAGACGAGTTAAATGAACATTTGACCAAACATTCTAATGGAGTAGGTGTAATAAAGGTAGATTGAACCAGTGATGTATAAGAAAATGAAAAGAAAGACTAGGTTATTGATACACTAAGTGCTACATGTGTTGCTGTTGAAGAAGGCATAGCTTTTGGAGGTAACTCTTCATTGCTTCTATGCTTTCCTGTCTGGCAAGCATTAACTCTATTTAATGAAGGCCAAAAATGTGAATAGATATAATTAAGAAGACATTGAAAATCCCTTCAGTGACCATTGCTAAGAATATGAAAGTTGGAGCTCACTGAGAGTAGAAAAACATTTTATAAAACCCCTCAGAGATAGATTATATTACCATGCATAAAGATTTTGTAAATATGGTTGAAAAAGGAATAATTAACTCATCTCAGGTTGTTGGAGGATGTTAGCGTAGGTTCTCTATTAACAACAGAAGTTGTTGCTACTTCAGTTCCTAAAGAAGAGAAAGAACCTTCAATGTGAGGGATGGGTGACATGAGTAGAGGCATAGGAGGTGGCATGTTTTAATTTCTAGAATAATGCCCTATCATTATGATCTGTGATGCAAGCATGAATCAAAGCAGTGTTCTTCACTAAATTTAAGAAATCAATTGGAGAGGGGACTGAAGTAAAGGCTGATGTTAAAAAAAATCAGTTGACAAATTATGTAATGGTTTATTGCTGTCATTATCCATGCCTACAGATAATTTATTTTGTATTTTTTGAGTAAAGATATTTATACATTCCTAATCCTTGAAAGATCCATGTACTTTTCAATTTAAACCAAATGAGGCATTTTATTATTATTCTGTTAAATCAAAATTTTACTGTTTTTCATCACCAGAAGGAAAGTTCAGAGGCAGACTTTCTGTTCAGACAGAGTAATTAAAATCCCAAAGTTGAGAAATATCGAAATTTATGATAACCTTTGTGTAATGAAGTTGTTTAAAGGTACATAGAGAACTAATTCAAATTTGTTAGATGAAAGAATTCCCAAAATAATAAATGGTCAAATTTTAAAAACAGAATTTTTAGAGAAAGTAATTTGTGTTTTGAAAAAAAGAACATTCCAAATCATTAATGATTAGTGAAATAAAAATTAAAGAAAACCTGGGATTTTACCTTACACCCATCAGATTGACAAAATTGCTGAAGAAAAAATGACCAGTACATTTAAAAATAAGGTACATTAATGTACTATTCATGGAATGGTGCTTTAGTTCAGTTATTCTGGACAGCATTTTAGAAATGTGCTCCCAAATTGTTTAACTATTCATACCCTTCTGCTCAGCAATACTATTCTTCAGTCTGTACTCCAAAGAAATAAAAGAGAGAGGAAATAAATACATCAGAACAAATTTATTGGAACTCCTTTTGGACTTGCAAAGAAATGAAGGAGTTGTTCATAGCTGAAGTGCTCAAAAATTTGGGGATATGACTGTAATAGAATACTTTTTTGATATAAGAAATAATGAAACAACCATTTATATAACAACTTGGGAAGACTTGCATAAATTAATGAAACATGAAATAAGTAGAACCAGAAAATAATTAAAGTATATATATATGTGTGTGTGTGTGTGTGTGTGTGTGTGTACACATACATATATGTTAATATGTATATATATATATATATATATATTTACATACACAATATAAAACCAAGCAACATTGGAAGATTTAAGTACTCTGATTAAAGCAGTGACCCATCATGACTCCAGAAGACACATGATGAAACATTCTCTTTACCACTTGACTTAGAGATGATAGACTCAGGGTGCAATTTGAGAATCTATTCTTTTTAACATGGACAATGTGGGAATTTGTTTTCTTTGACTATGTGTATTTATTACAGGGGTTTTGTTTTCCTTCCCTTTGGACTCATTCCAGGAGGAAATGGGAGTTTGGAGGGAAAGACCATAGATTCTTAATGATTTTTCTAAAATTTCATTTTGCAAGTTCTTTAAGTATTTATTGGTGCAATTTATCCTGGCAAGGTTAATTGAATATATCCGTGTGATCACTTACTGTTTCCTTAATTATTTCATGCCTCAATCTCTTAATATTATTGATCTTATCCTTTCCAAAAAGAAGATAAAATGAGATAATAAGTAAAATGATTTGGAAAGTTTAAAGTGCTACCTCTCATTATCATGATCATCATCATCATCAATGACAGAGAAGAAATGTGAAATACTGGTAGATTAGCTATCATCCATTATTAGTGCACTAATCTATACTAACTAGTGGGACCAAATATTTTTTCTTCCTTTATTAAAAATAAAAGATTTTGTTTGTTTTGTTTTTGTGAATGCAAGACATTCCCCCATAAATACTGAACTGACATATATTGGGCTATGAAAAATTATTTGTTTTTAGATATTGATTTGTTTTACTATGAGTTAAATTGGCAGGAACTTTTGATTAAGAGAACCAAAGGAGACAAAGGTATTGTCTTCTTGACAGAAACTAAAGAGTGTCTGAGAGTTTTTGACATTAAGAAACATGCATCCAAAAAAATGAGATGCAATGAGGCAAGGCAAAAGGAATTGACTGGATTCAAAAACAATAGACTGTGAACCAGCTGCTATTGCAGTTAAAACTACCTCTACACTCTACAGTCTCATCCATTTCTTTCCTTCACCTTCCTAGAACTACAGGGAAGGCAGAGGGAAGGGGGAAGGGGAAGGAAGTGCTGAAACATATACTCCTCCTCACTTTTTATTTCTCTTCTAATAATGAAGTGGTAATGAAGAGGCCCAATGATCAGCAGCAGATATTGTTGCCTATAAGTGGAAGCTTTTAAGTAAATCCTTTAAATGCTTAGATGTATTTGTTGCCCAAAATTGACAGTGAAGTGTAGGACAGTTTAGAACTATTTGTGTCCCAAATTATAATAGTCCAAATTTATATTAAGAGAGAGACAGTTTACTTAAAAGGGAAAGGAGATTTATCCTCAATTCAGGTTGGGCAACCCTGAAGCAAACCAGTTAGAGAGAGATGTTTTACAAAGTTGGTAATGTCTTTTATCCATACCTGATAGAAAGTTAATGAACCAGAGAGAAGCTTAACAGGGAAATGAGTCTCTAATGACTCATTTAATGACTCAAATGACATTTGGTGTTTTAATTCAAGTAATCAGAACCCCAATGAGCTATGTTTATTTTAACACCATTTCTTCCTTACTTGGTTCCTTAATTTCTTTCTTTCTTTCTTCCTTTCTTTCTTTCCTCATCTTTCTCCCTTTGTTCTTACCTGCCTTCCTGCTTTCTTTCTTTCCCTCCTTCCTTCCATCCTTCCTTCCTTCGTCTTTCTTTTTCTTTCTTTCTTTCTTTCTTTCTTTCTTTCTTTCTTTCTTTCTTTCTTTCTTTCTGTCTTTCTGTCTTTCTTTCTCCCCTCGTTTCTACCTGCCTTCTTGCCTTCTTTCTTTCCTTCCTTCCATCCTTCCTTCTTCCTTCCTCTTTCTCTCTCTCTCTCTCTCTCTCTCTCTCTCTCTCCTTCTTTCATCCTTCCTTTCTTTCTAGGTCTTAGCTCATTCTGGCCTTGAAACTTCTCTCAATATAATGCCTATCAAATATATCTTTTTATTTATATATTTCTTCACTTGACTTATGTTCATTTTCTATACATCAAATAATAACCCATATAGTTAATTAATCCAAAAAATAAATATTGGGAACAAATTTTGGGAGAAAATAGTCAAGATAAAAGAGAATGGGAGAAGCAGACACAAAGATGAAACAGTAGGTTCAAGTCAAACCCACAATTAAAGATGAAGAACTTGAAAAATTGTAAAAGCAAGTTAGAGTGGGATCATGGTTAGGTACATATTTAAGGAAGCAGGGAATTCATAAAAACCTCATTTAGAACCCAGATGTCAAGAGTTCAAAACCAAGTAAGCAATCAGAACAATAGAATGAAAGAAGGTAAAACTAGAAGTCCTTGAAAATATCTGACTCACATAGGAAGTCAGAAACCAAGACTGTTTAAAGCAAGCAAGCAGTCATAACTAACATATTACCAATGAAAGCTATATTGCTTCAGAAAAAGCAGCCAGCCTACTGTGATGTTCATATTGCATGAATAATATTGATAGAATCACAAAATTGTTAAACATACAGACTTAATTACACACTGAAAACCAGAGAGAATATTTACAATTTAATAATGTTTCAAAAAAAATAATGTTTCACATGGATAAATGTTATGTGGTGGGTGCTGCAAATTCATTTTACTGTCTCATCAAACCTATCAACACAAAAAAAACTATATATATAGCAAAAGTTGCAAAGGCTTATTGGTTTTCCCACATTAAAGTTGCTTTTAATGCCAAATAATTAAAATGGTATAATTTTTTTTTAGGTTTTTGCAAGGCAAACAGGGTTAAGTGGCTTGCCCAAGGCCACACAGCTAGGTAATTATTAAGTGTCTGAGACCGGATTTGAACCCAGGTACTCCTGACTCCAGGGCTGGTGCTTTATCCACTACACCACCTAGCCAACCCTAAAATAGTGTAAATTTTTTGCCTCTTTTCTGATTAATTTAGAATCAGCATTAGCAAATTAACTGCCACCCAAAGTTGAAGAAAACTCCTTAACTTATATGTCAATTGTTTTAAATCATACAATGACCAAATTTCATTTGAATTAACATCCATTCAACATGTCTGTCCCTCATATTTCATTATTTAGGATATAAAATTCAAACAACCATTAAAAGGTCCTCTTTAACCCAATCTTAAATTTAATAATTTCTACAATCAAACTGAAATTTTGAAACAATTTTCAAGATATTTCAAGGAATGGGGAAAGGAGAAAAGATTATCTAACATGAATAATATGGATTCATGTATCAAATCTTTTTTTTTACTTTGACTATAGAGAAATATGTCATCTACTTCTTGAACAATTTGGACTAAGACCAAGTAGAGAAATAATATTGCCCATGGAAACTCGATTAGATATTCCCAATGAAGTTAAATTATATGTAACGTGCATAGAGACCATGAATAAGAAATACATGATTTTTCATAATGGACAGAACACAAAAATCTAAAATTCTTCTATTCATATCTTATAACATACCAGTTTGTCTTCTGCAAACATAGGCTAACAAAAACATATCTATTGGGAGTGGGGGGGGCAGCTAGTGACACAGCGGATAGAACATAAACCCTGGAATCAGGAGGAACTGAGTTCAGATTTGACCTCAGACACTTAGAGAGAGATTGAAAGGAAAATGGAAATTATTGAGGAGATTTTCAGCGAAACTATAACTAAATTTATGATGAGGAATGAGAAAATAGAAAAGCTGTTGGGATATAGGACTAGATCTTCTGATATGAATTTAAGAAGTACAGAGAATTCAGTCTGATTAGTTCTAATTCACATTAACCACCTAGTGTGAATTTCAGTTGATTTTTTTTAAAACTTAAATTGGGAATGAATAGATGGTAAAAGAAACATTGCAATGGGGAGGGGGGTAAATAAACTTAGAAATCATGCCTATGAATGAGAATGGGATGAACAACCTCACAAAACAATGAGAGTGACTCACCCTATACCACAATAAGGTTGAAATGGGTACACGATTTAGACATAAATAGTAATATTATAAGTCAATTAGGAGAACAAGGAATGGTTTACCTGTCAGGTCTATGAAAAGGGGAGCAGTTTATGAGCAAAGAAGAAATAGAGAACAATATAGAAACAAACTGGATAATTTTAATTGCATTAAATTAAAAGTTTGTGCACAAGTAAAACCACTGCAACTAAGATTAAAAGGAATGTAATAAGTTGGGAAACAATTTTTACAGCCATTGTTTCTGACAAAAGATTCATTTCTAAAATATATAGAGAACTGAATCAAACAAAAAAATGTCAATCCCTAATTGATAAATGGTCAAAGGATTTGGAAAGGCAATTATCAAAGAAAGCAAAGCTAACTATATTTGTGTGGCAATTGCTCTAAATTATTATTGATTAGAGAAATGTAAATTAAAACACTGAATAAGAAAATGAAGTTTTCTTATAAGTAAGTTCTCTCGAGCCTGTATGTGGATGTGCCTTCCTCACGAATTTACCTCCACCCCCACATTCCATAGGTGATTTGGCCGCATTCCAAAGACTCCAGGAGCCAGCCATTCCTTGGAATACACAGGTAGTACTGGGGAGAACTGGCTATTCTCACAGTATTGTCCTTATTCAAAGTAAAATCTTCCTGCCCCCTATGGCATTTCCTTGAAGTCTTCAAAACTGCTAGATTTGTAGGCTGCTCCCATATTACTGTTAAAGGAACTCCCTCCCAACTAAATTAGCATCTAGCCTTCTCTGTTCTCCACTGATAAATACTCTGAGGCTCCAAGCATTGGCGGGAATCTCACCCATGGAGAATTGATTCTGCCTGGGACTTTTCTCTCTCTCTCTCTCTCTCTCTCTCTCTCTCTCTCTCTCTCTCTCTCTCTCTCTCTCTCTCTCTCTCTCTCTCTCTCTCTCTTAACTGGGACTTAACAGAAAGGCTGGACAAGAACTTGGGGTCCCCCCAGCCACGGACTGTTCAGAGTTGGTGCTCCCCCGAATTGGTGATGTTATCTTTATCTTTTTCTTTTACTTTGATTATAGTATTACTAACCCATTGTCTTTAATGTATTAGTTGCTGTATTGGATATTATTGTAATCAATCTACTCCTTGTGTTGTGTAATTAAAATACTCATATTTTTTATGAGTGTCAGTGAGAGTGTCATTTGCAGGAACGAATCCGAACCTCATTTAAAATCACAATACAAACACCTCTGAGATTTCACTTCACAACTTTCAAATTGGCCATTATGACAGGAAAAGAAAATGATCAGTGTTGGAGGGAATGTGAGAAAACTAGGATTCTAATACATTGTTGGTGGAATTTTTAAACTGATCCAACCTTTCTGGAGAGCAATTTAGAATTGGACCCAAAGGGCAATAAAAATATGCATACCTTTTGATACAGCACTACCATTCCTGGCTCTGTATCCTGAAGAGATCATGAAAAAGGTAAAAATCCCATATGTATAAAAATGTTCATAATAGCTATTTTAAAAATTTTTGAAACTTTTCTTAAATTTATTTACACATTACTAAAATATTCTTGTTTAAGAGTAAATATGGGGCAGCTAGGTGGAGGGGCAGCTAGGTGGTGCAGTGGATAAAGCACTGGCCCTGGAGTCAGGAGTACCTGAGTTCAAATCCAGTCTCAGACACTTAATATTTACCTAGCTATGTGATCTTGGGCAAGCCACTTAACCCCATTTGCCTTGCAAAAAAACTAAAAAAAAAAAAGTAAACATAATACCCTTCCCCCACAAACATATAAAACCTCATGAGAAATAAAGTAAAAGAAAAGAGGGGGGGAAAACATATGTTTCAGTCTGTATTCTGATACTATCAGCTCTATCTCAGGTGGATCACATTCTTTATCAGAGGCCCATCATAGAAGTTACTTCCATATTTTTCCACAGTTGCTGTTGCTGATTATACGTCCCTCCATCTATTCCTCCCTACTACCATCTGTTATATTTTCTCTTTCCTTTCACTCTGTCCCTCTTCAAAAAATGTGCTGTGGGGCAGCCAACAGAGCACTGGCCCTGGGGCCAAGAGACCCCAAGTCTTCATCCTACCCCAGAGACCCAGCAACTACCCAGACCCATGGTCCCAGATAGGCCACCCAATCCCACCACCTTGCAAAAAGTAAAAAAAAGAAAATGTGTTATATCTGGTTGTTCTCTCTTATGATATACCCTCTCCTCTATCACACACAACCCCCTCCCCCTGTCCCCCTTCTCTCCTTTTTATTCGAGATTTCTATACCCTATTGAGTATCTATGCTGTTTCTTCTCAGAGCCATTTCCAATGAGAAGGAAAGCTCCCTCATTCCCCTGCACCTTTCCCCCTTCCATAGCATTGCAAAAGCTACATGAAATATCTTTTCAATGAAATATCTTAGCCTATTCTATCTCTCCTTTCTCTTATTACCAGTACATTTCCCTTTCACCCATTGACTCCATTTTTGGAATATATTTTATTTTCAAATTCAATTCCTTCCTGTGCCTCATCTATAAAAGTTCCTTCTACATACTCTGTTAAATTAGAAGGTTCATATAAGTATTGTCAGTATCATCTTCCCATGCAGGAATATGCAGTTCATCATCATCATTAGATCCCTCATAATTTACCATTCTTGTCAACTCTCTCTATGCTTCACCTGAGTCCTGTACTTGAAGATCAAACTTTCTGTTCAGCTCTGGTCATTTCAACAAGAATATTTGAAATTCCCCTGTCTCATTGAAAGTCCATCTTTTCCCCTGAAAAAGGATGTTTAGTTTTGCTGGGTAGTTGATTCTTGGTTGCATTCCAAGCTTTTTTGCCTTCCAAAATATTATATTCCAAGTCCTATGAGCCCTTAATCTAGATGGTGCTAAGCCTTGGGTACTCCTGACTGTAGCTCTGTGATATTTGAATTGTTTCCAGTTGCTTGTAATATTTTCTCTTTGACTTGGGAGTTCTAGAACTTAGCTATAAAATTCCTAGGGGATTGGATTCTTTTTTGTATTTCAGTAGGAGTTTGGTGGATTCTTTCAATTTCTATTTTACCCTCTGCTTCTGTGATATCAGGGCAATTTTCTTGCAGAAATTCTTTAAAAATGAGATCAAGACTCTTTTACTGATCATGACTTTCAGATAGCCCAATAATTTTTAAATGATATTTTCTGGATTTGTTTTCCAGATCAGTTGCTTTTTCAATGAGACATTTCACATTTTCTTCTAGTTTTTTTTTTCATTTTTTTGGTGTTGAATTATTGTGTCTTAATTTCTTACAAAGTCATCAGCTTTCTTTAGCTCCATTCTACATCTGAAGGATTTGTTTTCCTCAGAGAGTTTTCTTATCTTCTTTTCCATCTGGCCAGTTCTGCTTTTTAAAGCATTCTTCTCCTCAATAACTTTTTGAAGTGTTTTATACATTTGACCTAAACTGGTTTTTAATATGTTGTTTTCTTCAGCATTTTTCTAGATCTCCTTGAATAAGCAGCTGACTTCATTTTCATGTTTTTCCTGCATCTCTCTCATTTCTTTTCCCAATTTTTCCTTCTACCTCCCTTTCTTAATTTTCAAAATTTTTTTTTGAGTTCTGTCATAGCCTCCACAGGTCTGCTTCTGTTTCCTAGAATCTAGGATGTGCTGAGGGTGGGGGGCCACACTGAGAAGAAGCTAAGCTGGGCTTTGTGCTCCCTGTGGCAGAGGTTTCCCTGCTGATCTCCTAAGTTGTGCTTGGTGCTTCCTGGGGTGGCAGGTCAGGAAACTGCTTCTGCTGCCAGGAACTGGGGCTCCTAGGTGTCGCGGAGCTGTTCCCAGAAGATTGAAGCTCCTTTACTCAAGCATGCTGCCACCACTCCAACCCCCTGGAACAGAACCTCCCCACTATTTTTCTAGGTTACCTTGGGTTGGAGAATTGCCCCATTGGATCTTTCTATGGGTTCTGTCTCTCAAAAATTTAGAGTCATAATTTTAAGGTTTTTGAATATTTTGGAGAGAGCACCTAAGAGAGGCTGTTCTCCTGTTACCATCTTGACTTTGCCCTCCATAATAGCTATTTTTATAGTGTCAAAGAATTAGAAATTGAGGGGATGTCCATCAATAGGGGAATGACTGAACAAATTGTGTTATATGTATGTGATGTAACACTATTGTTCTATAAGAAATCATGAGGGATGGGATTTCAGAAAAGCCTGGAAAGACTTGCCTAAACTGATGCTGAGTGAAATGAACAGAACTAGAAGAACACTATACATACTAATAGAAACATGGGATGATTATCAACCATGACGGACTTGTTCATTAAATAATCAAAGACAATTTTAATGGAATTGTGATAGAAAATGCCATGCATATCCAAAGAAGGAACTTTGGAGTACAAAGCTTATTATCTTCAATTTTTTAAAAGTTGTTTTATGTATTATGTAATTTTTTCTCTCTAATGTTTTCTTTCTTCTGTTTGGATCTGATTCTTCTCTCACAAATATTCAATATCAATCTATGTTTAACATGGTTATAAATATAGAGCTTATATAAGAATACTTTCTATCCCAGGGAGGGAATAGGGAAGGGAGGGAAGGAGAAAAATTTTAAAACTTAAAACCTTACAAAAAAAAATGGTAAAAACTACCCTTGTATATGGTTGGAAAAACAAATAAATAAAATATTTAAAATGAAAAAAAGAATAAGTGACTAAATTGTAAAGCAAAACCCAACAATTTTCAGTAAACCATACATAATTTTATCACTGGGTCTTTTATACACTCCCAGATCAACTAAGATGGAGCAATTCATTTTGGAAACACTTAGAACTTGCTTCTGAGAGAAATCATTGTGTTTCCCTACCATGGTATGGCAGAGCAGCAATCTTGTAGCAACTGTCTCTAAATCTATGTAACAGAGACAGAAGCACTTTTTCTTTCTAACTTCTGACAGGGAGGAAGATTTCATTCACCCATAGCAGGGTCACAAAGCACTAAGCTAGTTTGGAGATGGATAACCTTCACCTCCCATGAGATCCCATTGAACCAATAATTTTTGTCTTTGTTGTTGTTGTTGTTGTTGCTGTTGTTATTTTAGTCCATTGTGTTTCTTCTTATTTCTAAGGACAGAGGATGGAAATGAGTGGGTCTTCTCCTCAAGACCTTCAGCAGAGAGTTTGAGCTTTGGTTATTTTGGATCCAGAATTCTAGACCAAATATTTCCTAGAGAGAAATGCTGAGAAGTCAAGATGCCATGACTCAAAATCACTTGGGTGATTTTGAACTTGAAACTTGGTGGGACTAATGTTGTATAGGAATTGAATTAAGCTATGGCAGTAATACACCTTCCTTCCTCAGTCAGAAGTAAAAGAAGATTAAACTTCCCAGGTGATGAAGGGAATTTTCTTTCTGGTCATATCTTTGAAGTAAATATTTCTTTTTAAAAGTGAATATGACTGATAAAATGTTAAATGGAAAAAGGATTTGAGCCCCACCTAAAACTGAAAGAGTATATTTAGTAAGAGATTGAACTGATGATATGAACTAAGCAGCAATCCACCTTCCAATCCCTACCAGAAAATCCAGCTGGAGAGGAAAAATGAATATGCCTGACTTTCAGGTGGGGGGGGCAGAATAATCAATGTCACAATAGCATTATTGAAAATGATAACAATAAGACTATATATTAAAATTTGCCATCTAAAGAAGTTTATGAAAATTGTTAAATAAAATATTAGCAGAGATTAGAGAAACACCCAGTTTAACATTATGAAAGCTATAACTGTAATAAACCATATTAATAGTAAAAGTAATATTCACTTGAACTTGGCAAAAGCTATAGAAAACATTTTTTTGCTAGAATACAACATTTTTATTACAACAAATGTAAAACACAATAAATCTAATTTTCCTTAATAAGGTAAACGCAAACTATTTAAACCTGAGAAAAAGTACAATTTGCATTGATGGAACAGCAGAGTTTTTCTTATAAGATAAAAACAGAAACAAGAATGAATGTCCCTTCTCATCATATCATTATAAAAAAATGCTATCTAATGAAATAGTAGTAAGAAAAAAATAAGCTTGAAGGAATAGCCAAAATGAAGTAACAAAATTACTAGTATTTATACATGATAGCTTGCTATCATAGAAACTTATTTAAAATTAATTGAAAAATCAATAATCTCAATAAAATAGATAAATAATTCCACAAATAATCTTTCTATTTTATAACAAATGGGACTGAAAAAGAAGAAATATTTATTATCTCTGAAAGTCTTTATACCAACATATATCAAGGGTTTATATAAATAAACTAAAAAAATCTCTTTAAGAAATAAAATACTTTATTGGAGAGATCTGAAGAGATGCTATGTTAACAAGGTGCCATGTTAAGAAGTACCAAACAGGGGCAGCTAGGTGGTGTAGTGGGTAGAGCACTGCCCCTGCAGTCAGGTACCTGAGTTCAAATCCAGTCTCAGACACTTAATATTTACCTAGCGGTGTGGCTTTGGGCAAGCCACTTAACCCCATTGCCTTGCCAAAAAAAATACCCAATGATTTTTTTATAAGAATGAATTAAAATGACAAAATTCTTTCAGAGGAAAAACAAGATCAAGAAACCCTAGGAAAATAATGAAGTTTTAAAAAAAGACAAGATGTACTATAAAGCTGTAATAAAATGAATTATTTATATTTACTGGCTTCAAAATAAAATAACTGACCAATGGATTTTAAAGTGTAATACTCAGAAACAATGAAACATGGTGACATAATGTTTGATCAATCCAAGGAAAATAACTCATTTTAAAAATGAGGTGTTGAGACAAACAAGGTTAAGTGACTTGTCCAGGATGATACTACTGGTAAGTGACTGAAGTTAATTTGAACTCAGGTCACATGTTCTATCCACTGCACCACTTATCTGTCCCATAGAATTATATAAAGCAATAACAAAATTCATTTGAAGAGAAAAGTCAATTATGACATATGATATTAATTTGAAATTATATTTGGCACTATCAAATTTCAAAATACATTTGTGGTAGGAGAAATTTCCTAAAGCTCTGTGTAAGGTTAGTTTTTCTCAAAAATTAAAATGAAAGTACTCTCAAGACTGCATTAACTCATATGACAATGCTCTGATCAGTGACATATATTCCTTATCACCAATATACCACATTGTTCATAAGTTGGTCAGTAAACATTTATTAATTTATTATATGCCAGACATTGTACAAAGGGACAGAACTAGGAAAAAAAGAGGCAAAACAAATTCTCTTTTGTTATTATATACAAATAAGTCATTTATAATATAAATAGGAAATCGTTAATAGAGGAAGTATCCATATTTAAGAATCTTTAGGGAAATTTTCCTGTAGAATATGAGGTTTTATTTGAGACTTAAAAACAAGCCTTGAAACTAGGAGGTGGAGATGAAGAAAGAGAGCATTCCAGGAATGAGGGAACAGTCAAAAAAAGTGTCTCCAGTCAAGAGGTGGAATGTCTAGTTCCTTGAGGTCAGTATCCTAAGATCAAATAATATGTGGTGTGGCATAAGACTGGAATGTTAGGAGGAGACTTGCTTATGAAGAACTTTTAACATCAGAGAATTTTTAACTTCACAAATGAATCTACCAAAAGTATGAAACAGGACTAAATAACTATATTGAAAAACTATTTAAACTAAACTATTTAAAGCTAAGTTGCAGGATCAAAATTAATCCACAGAAATCATATTTTTTTAGGTTTTTGCAAGGCAAATGGGATTAAATGGCTTGCCCAAGGCCACACAGCTAGGTCATTATTAAGTGTCTGAAGCCAGATTTGAAGATTTGAGCTCAGGTACTACTGACTCCAGGGCTGGTGCTCTATCCACTTTAATCAATCAAAGACTTGAGACTAAAAAAGAAAAAACCTTTGATTTAGAAGTCCTTGGAAAAACCTTAGACAAAATGGAATATCATGCAGAAAGTGTGTTGCAATTGATTTAGGAGACTTGTTCATGCTCTGTGGGCTTTGTTTAAAGTAACAAACCAACTGGCAACCCAAGGATTAGATTGCTGACAACTAAGTGATAAGTAACTTCTATCCAAGTCCCTGAGAAGTAATAGTTAGGTTTCCTCCCTCTGCTACACTGGAGGAGAAATTTGTGTGCTTTGAAAAGTAGAGTATTTTGAATTTCTTAGTAACTTCCTATCAGTTTGAGCAGAACAATGATGGCAGTATCTGAATCAACAGCAAAGAAATGACCAAAAGCAATGAGCAAAATGCAGCACTAAGATTGTACATAAAAGTTCAGCAGAAAAATCCTATCATAATGAAGAAAAATATCTTAAGGACTCCAGAAAAAGGATTTCTAGAACTTGTATTTTATCACCATGCCATAGGTGATCTCTAAGTTTTGGTTCAATTTTCTTTATCTCTTTATATCCTTTTTGGGAGAGTGTGAAATAGACTTTTGCAGGAGATATTTTGTATTTCCTACACCTTATTAAATACTCCTGTGTAAAAGCTAATGAAGTCTAGGATTTCACTAAATAATCTTGGTTTTAAAGCATGTCAGTTAGGGCTATTGAGCTGTATTATCAAAAAAAGAAAAAAAGAAAAAACTCAGTACCACTCTAAACTCTGAGGAGACTAATCTAAATCTTTCATTACCTGGAAACCAAACCCACTGGTACACATGGACATTTGAGAGAGCAAACCCCAGAGCTCACATCCTATCCCTTATATGAAGAGATATAGAGGATATAGAGGGATATATATATATATATATATATATATATATATCAGTTACACATTAATCATATTAAATGAATTGAAAATTAAAATAGACACTTTTAAAAATAATGGTCTGAACCTTTAGACTTATTTTAATTTAATCTTTTTTCAATTTTAGTGAACTTTCTTCTTTTTTTTAGGTTTTATTTTGTAAGGCAATGGGGTTAAGTGGCTTGCCCAAGACCACACAGCTAGGTAATTAATAAATGTCTGAGGGTGGATTTGAACTCAAATACTCCTGACTCCAGGGCTGGTGCTCTATCCACTGCACCACCTAGCCATGCTAATTTTAGTGAACTTTCTGATCCATTTTATGTAAATTTTGAATTCATGTGTATTTACTTGAAGGGCTAAGAAGTTGCTATCAAATTATGTTTATGCTTTTTTCACATGATTTTAATAAAATATATGTGTATATATGCAATATATATTATGATATATAATTATATTTACATATAGTATATAAAATATATCTGATATAGTATAACACAATACACAATGTAGACACACTAAATCATATACAAATATGACACTAAATTATATCAACAAAGAAAACAAAAAATTCTAATACATAGTACTTTTTTATCAAAGTTGAAGGGTACATCTCTTTTATCTGTTAAAAACAGAAGAACTTTTTAAGTAACAATTTGTTTTGTAAAGGATTTTGCTTAAGTGTTAGTTGGGAAGTATATATTAAGTCAAAGCAAATAATAAAGATTCTTGTTTATGTTATATTTTAAAAAAACACAAAAAAACATGTTAGGTATTCCTAACTGAAATGAATCCAGACATAATTATGTAATGTCTAAGAATGGTTTTGATGCTCAGGGGTAATTTTAATTGAAGTTGTAATTAAGATAGCCATAAGCACTTTCTTACTAATCTCTTCCTTTGTGTGTATTTATTAGTTCTCTCTTCTAAAAGTTGTATTGTTGTAGGGTTTTTTTTTACTAGCTTCTTTCAAAGACATGTCAACAATTTCAATCCCTTCTAATTACCTTTTCTAATTTATAATAAGACCTATGCAAATAATTTGGCTATTTGGGATTTACAACTTCAGTGTTAACATCTCTCTAATCCTAAAAATGTGATTAGACAACAAAAAAAGGAAATGTAAAAAGAATATAATGTACCTCTCTTTGGTAACAAGATAGCTTTCACTTGTGGGCTATCTCACGGTAATTTATTTTGTAGATTTCATAATTCTGGTAGCTAAGTACAAATTCAATTTGATAATCTCTATCAAAAATTCTGGAGGATTTAGACAATGACCACAATTACATGAAGCCTAGTTTTTATTACATTGTTGTTTTAGCTAGTCTGGAAAATAGAGGTTCTTTGCTTAGTCATTTTTAATAGTTCAAGTTTTCTACACTCAAGAAGAAACATAATAAATTTATTCCATTATTTTAAAAATCAAGTGGAAATAACAGAACAGCTAAGTTTTTGGTAAATTATAATGTGAGAACTTGATTGTACTGCTCAGGGTTAACTTCTATCAACAGGAATAAAAATAGTTCTACTAATCAGTGTTTAACTTTATTGTTCTGTTCTCACACAAATGCTCAGTTTGTATGTAATAAAATCAAAACATATGCAAACCTTCATTCTTCTTCATTAGAGTTTTATGCATATATCAGGAAGATTATTTGTAATATGAATTATGAATGATCAAATTTAATTGGAGCTAGGAGTTCTAAAAGTTATACATATTTTTCTATATATCAGTTGTCCATTATTCATATTAAATAAGTTGAAAACTAACATAGCCTTTTTATAAAGACTCTTTAAATTTATTTTATATTAAATATTTATCTTTAAAGGAATTTCTACTCCATTTTATATGCATTTTGAATTAATTGTGCATTTGTGTGCAGAGTTAAGATTATTTTATGCTGTTTTTCACATGAGTTTTTTTACATAAAAAAATCACACTATCTGTAATTATTCCCTGCAAGATACATATTTTTTTAACTTTTCAATTTATTATTTAGTCATTGTCACCATTCTTTTTTTGGGTTATATATTCTTTCCCTCTTTCCTATTCCCTCCTTTATCTATACAGAAGGCAAGCATTATATTAATTATACCTATAAAATCATGGTATTTCAAAAAACCCAAGAAAAACAAAGGGAGAAAAATATATTTTAATATGCATTCAGACTTCTTCAGATGTCTTTCTTGAAATGGAATGGATTAACTTAAAAAATATATATGTGCTTATCGATGAAAATAAATAAATTTAAAGAGAATAATAAAAAATAGAAATGAATAGGATTTTTTTCTTTGTGAGATATTTAGATTTGTCTTGGATCATTGTATTGATCAGAGTAGCCAAGACAGTTGATCATCATTATAATATTATGTTGCCATGATCTTCCAGTTCTTCTTACTTCACTTTGCACCATTTCAAGTAGTTCATCATGTTTTACTGAAATATCCCAATCATATGCCACAATTTGTTCAGGCATTCTCCAACTGATAAACATCCCCCCAATTTTCAGTTCTTTCCTGCAAGATATTGTTACTATTTTTAACCAGGGGCAATTTACTGAAGAATAATACTTAAATTGTACATTTTCACAACATATTAGAATTTGCTTGAGAACTTTGCACTGGTTTCATTTTAGGTGAGCTGAATCTTTATCACAACTTTAAAAGTACAGTCATATTTCTGAAAATGTTTTGATCTGACTACACTCCTTGTAATATATGGGTACTCAAGAAGGGCTAGCACCTCTGGTAGATAGCACTCTGGAAGAGAGAGTGAGACTGAAAACTTTAAGTGAGGCAATTTTGCCTCATTTAAATCCAATTCATTTATGATGTTATTGGTTCTTTTCAAAAATGAAGGACAAACAACAACAATAACAATACCACTTTTTTCAGGGGCCCAATCATTTTATAATAAAATAGATCCAAAATCCTGGTTTGGTAAGTAGGATCCATCAACATTTTACTTTCAAAAGAATATTTTATTAATTCTGGCTTTAAAAGAAAAATGTCAATGTTATTATATACTCAAATTTATATATATATATGTACATGCATATATGTATATACACACATAGCTATTTTTTTCAACAGTAATTATTTTAATGTTCCATGAATGAAATGAAGTTGAGGTAATATTTGGTCATAATAGAGAAAGTGTAGAAGTCAAAATTTGAATTTAGAGATGAGGGGAGGAAGGAAGGAAGGAAGGAAGGAAGGAAGGAAGGAAGGAAGGAAGGAAGGAAGGAAGGAAGGAAGGAAGGAAGAAAGAAAGAAAGAAAGAAAGAAAGAAAGAAAGAAAGAAAGAAAGAAAGAAAGAAAGAAAGAAAGAAAGAAAGGAAGGAAGGAAGGAAGGAAGGAAGGAAGGAAGGAAGGAAGAAAGAAAGAAAGAAAGAAAGAAAGAAAGAAAGAAAGAAAGAAAGAAAGAGAAAGAAAGAAAGAAACTTATTAAAAACCTATTATGACTGAGGAACTATGCCAAATAATTTCTAAATATTGCATGTATTTTTCCTCACAACCCCAGTAGGTAGATACTATTATCGTTCCCATTTTACAGTTGAGTCACTTAAGCACTATCTACTGTCTCACTCTCAACAGTGAAAAAAAACCTCAGTAGCAGAATGATATTTCAGGATTCCCCTCCATTTTAACCTCTCCCCTTCTCCCACATCATTTTCCTTTAGAAGCTTTGGCACATTCATCATTCTGGACAAAACATATAGAAAAGAAGTTCCCTATGTTCCTTTTCCAATATTTAAAAGTAATTTAATTTTTAACGAAATTCTAAATTTTATTTGAAGTATAGTTTGAGACATTTGGAAACTGACCTTTCATGAATACAAGCCAACTAGTAAAAGAAAGGGTCCAAAGGAATATTATTGCTTAAGGAAGAATCAAGGAATTGTTACTAGAGTATTTGATGTTGATGTTTAGTGTTTTCCTTGGCTATACTGAAGAACTCAATGATCGGAAGGGTTTCTTAGGCATAGGACAATGTGTCCCCAATGGGAGAAACAGGGAGAGAGGAGGGTGAAAAGTATGTTCAACAAAAATAATTATTATATTCTTGTAGCTTTGATCTTAGCCAGCATGATTTAGTAGTGGTTAGAGCAGAGATCTGCAAAAATACTATTTGTGCATGAAGTACATGGAGATCTTTAGTTCCAAAATATTACTCAAGAAACTCTATGGAGAAAAAAAACTGTGAGGCTATGAGGAAACATCCAAAAAATGACAAGAAAAGGTGGAGATTTTGAACACCTAGCTCAAGTTTCAGATGTGAATGTATGCTGTACATTCTCACCTCAATGACTTCTCAATAGAGGAACTATATCTGGGGAAACATATTAGAACTGGAAGGGCCAGCCTAACTTCCTCAATTTATAATTAAGGAAACTGAGGTCTCAGAAGTTAAGTGATATGCCTAAGGTCATAAAGCAAATTAAGTGTATGAAGAGGAAGACAAACTGAGGTCTTCTTGTCTCCATGTTTTATGTTCTCTTCACTGATGGTTACAAAATCTACAAGACCTGTTTTGCATTTGTTTATAGGTAGAGCAGCTAACCCCAAGTGACCACTGAGTCTTTCCTAAAAGTCTTGGAACAGATCCCTGATATAGTAGGAATCACAGGGGACTGTTTCCTATTGCCTAAACCACTACTTCAGTCTGGACACTTGTCAGTGCTTTGGACCCTTATGTGACACTTAAAGAAATCATATCATAAGGAATACAAGAAGGTGGAACTATAAAAAAATAAATAGAACCATAAGGATTTTCCTCCTGTCTAATATTTTACCTGCATCCCCAAAAGCAAACGTATTTGTACTTGCCTGAAACTATACCATTTAACCAGGACTTCCTCCAATATTTTTTGCTGAGGATACAGGATAATGCCAATTTAGTAAAAATGACCAATTCAAGTTCATGCATACTAATTAAAAATAGACTTCACTGATTAAAGGAAAAGCTGCAAAATGCCTAAAGGGAATCAAAAGAGCTTTTATAGGTCTTTAACGACTCTAAATAACATCCATTATGTCTAGTGAATTGCAACATGGCTAAAGGTCCGACAGTATAAATATTTACAAGGTCTGTTAGAACTAGTAATGTTTAGGGAATTATAATTAAACAACTAAATCAAAAACCTGTCTCCACAGTTCATTTAGTTATTAAGTTACTTGACAGCACTGTATTCCATTAAAAAATGTATCTATTGTGTAAGCCACCATGACAATTTAGAAGTCTGTTTAGGCGAGAAGTGTACCCTCTTTCCTGATTCACCAAAATGAAGACAAACACTGGAAAAGCTCCCAATAGGAGTTCTAATAGGAATCAGAGTGTGCAAAAAGTAGGTGAAAAGTAAAGTATTAGTATAGATGCAGACCAATATCTATCAAGATCAAGCATCAGAGATACAATTTACTGCAGTGAAAAGTCTTAACTTCTGTATAAAACTCAAATTAGAATGAACCAAACACCTTTGTATCCTACCCCACCACAATTCCCCGTGCTGATGTTCTTTCACCAGAGGCTCTCACTACTCATGAAACACAGGATAAAAATTGCCATTGATGTTGTAGACTTCATCTTAAATGCTGCCTTTCAGATTAATAAATAACTAGGTACCTTTTCACTGATTATTCCTTTCTGTGAAGAAAGTCCTATAGCTGTCAATCTAAAGGAAGTTTTAGTTTTTAATCCTTAAATGGGAATATATATATATATATATAAATACACACACACACACAGTCTCCTTCCTACCTCCCAACCAACTGTTGTGGACTTATCTGTTGTTCTACATAACCACAGAAGACCAAAATAACATCACCATGTTGGGGCCAATGTACACTGTGTTTAACTGTCACTGATCAGACTAGTACAAGTCCAGAAGGCTCTAAAACAGATCAAGTATAAATAGTTCATATGAATATTTGGAGTGGAGATGTTTCTAAATTTGAATAACACACATTTCTTTTGAGTTGTTACAATTCTGCTTTGATCAGAGAGTACAATGCCTTCTTTGATGTAGGCACACAATGCTGCATGGTCCTGTGCCAGTGTCTCCTGTGTCACACAATACATGCCAAAATTCTTCAAAGAGAACCTGAGAGGTTTCTTATATTGCTTCTTTTGTATGAGGGCTATGGAAAGCATTAAAATATTAATGCCTGACCTTACAATCACTAATAGGGGAGACTACTACATAGAAAACATTCTATGGAGTCACTCTAAAAGGATCAATATATACCTATTATTTTCCAATTCTGAGGATAGAAAACCAAACACCTATCTAGATACTGTCTTCAAGAAGTATATATATTTTATTGGAGAAGGTGATGTAAATTTATGCAGATTAATTAATAAATATAGCTAGCATTTACATAATAATTTAAAGTTTTTTGAAGCACTTTATGTTGTTTCATCATATCCCTTCAATAATTTTGAATGTTATTATTGATCCCCATTTTACAGATGTTGAAACCCTGACAAGTGGAGGTTAAATGGCCTCCTCTGGATCCCACCATAAATTTAGGTCCTCTTGAATCTAAGTTCTTTATCTATCTGCTTCACCACCTTACAACCTCTAGCTGCTTCAAGGTATATACAAAATAAATACAAATTGTTGGGAGCCAGGGTCTCTAAGCTGTTTGACACAGTCGAGGCAAGAAGACTCAGGACAGTCACACTGCCTGATGGAACATTTCCTTCTTCAATATATATAGGGATTCCATGTATACCCATATTTATAGGTCTATTATTGATTGCAAAACTTACTCATCCCAATAGTGGAATGACTACAAAGGAAGGATTTCAGAGAAATTCCTTTAAAACAGATTGTGAACTCTGTCCAAATTTAACAGGACTGCCTCTCCCTGAGACATACAAAAGGCTTCAGAATTATGAAATCTTTGGAAGACACAGCACTGGGAGTTCCAGGGAGATGTCAGAATATATATATAGGGAAACCAGATACAAGATGGGTCAGATAGAATTCCAGGGAAATTAACAGTTTTGCCCCCCTTATCATACACAGGAATATATGATAAAGATGGTGAGAGAATAGTTAGTATAGGTAACCAATATGTGAACTCTTAACAGCCTTAGTTTATTGGCAAAGAATAAATAGTCATAGAAACCGTAGCATCCACCAACAAGGGCTGAAAGGAAAATTAGTTATTGAAGGAGTCAACGGACAGGTGGACAAACATAGCTACCCTCACTATAGGTTGTCAAGGGAGCATATCGAAAACATTACATATGTGGTACAAAAAGATAGAAGCATTCCATTAAACAAATTAAAGATTATTCTAAGGAAAGTTCTGTTTAATCAATAACTTTACTATGCAGCAACAAACTAGGCAACAGGCAGGTTGAGGTCATCACAGTCTGAGCAGACACAAGATAATTAATTACATGATTGATAATCACACTTGTAACCACTACACGATCAAACTTGTAACCATATGAACTATGTGATTAATGGTGAAAATTGTATACTTTGTAACGAAGGAAATGATTTTAGTTTGCTTGTTTCATATGATTCTAAGACTATAAAAATAAATCTAAGCAGCTGACAGTCAGTCAATCTGCTCGTGCCTTTACCCACTTGTTGACTCAACTCAACTCATTTCCCCGACTCTATCCCTCCTGTCAAGTTCCGAGGACCCCCGTGGAGGCTGGACCCCCACAACAAATCGGTGCAACACCATTATAGGAGACAAAAGACAACTGAGAGGATGATTAGACCTCCTTTGGATAGTGATATTTTTGTTAAATCTTAATTCTAAGAAACTGAAGTGAATGGATGGGCTTCAGATTTGAAGGACAGATAGTACAAAGATATAGAGATAAGGAAGCAGTATCTCTCATTGTCTATAAAATAAATTTCAAAATCTTCATATTATATCCAAGGCTTTACACAATTTAATCACCATTTTCCTCTTTAAGGACTTACCAAAAAACTTCAGAAGAACATTTTATCCATTTTCATAAATCATAGGCTATTAAAGTTAGAGCCAGAAGACACTTTATGAGTCAATAAGTTTAGTGTATTAATTTCTCAAATTAGGAAATTTAGGTCCAGAACAAGTTACCAAACTTTCCTAAGGTTACCAAGTGAGTAATTAATGTTTCTTGAATTTGAACCTAGGCCCTATGTCTCCAAATTCAGAGCTCTTTCTCCTAAACCATGCTGTCCCCAAGCCTCATTTTTTTTGACTCTTCTACTTTGATTCTACTTTCCCTTCTTCCTATAGTGTTTTCTCCATTTCTCTCCAGTTATGTGAATTCTATTAATCCCCAAAAGGTCAAATTTAGTCACAAGTGAAATCTTATTTTCTTTCATGAAATTTTACCTTGTGATGCTATCACAATGATCTTTCTCTCCTCTGAATTCCAATAGAACTTTTAACGTCTATTTGACTCATTTGATGGTTGTTACATTGAACAGCATCTGAATGCATTCAATAAAGCTCTTTCTAGGAAGATTTGAAAACAACTCCTGCTTTTGACACTTACTGGCTAGATGACACTGGGCAAGGTATTTAACATTGCAGTGATCCAAGGAAGTTCTCAGGGTTGCAAATTGTAGGGAAGTTAATGATTTGCATGACTAGAAGGTTTTTCAGTGGAAATTATTTCTCTGTAAGTGCACAGAATCCTGAACTTGGAAGTAGAAGGAATTCTCTCTAAGTTCAAAATTTGCTTCAGACACTTACTAGCTCTATTACCCTGGCCAAATCACTTTTCCCTGTTTGCCTCAGTTTCCTCATCTATAAAATGGCAATAGGAAAATTAAATAACAAACCTTTCCAATATCTTTGCCAAGGAAAACCCAAATGGTGTGAGGAAGAGTCAGTTATAACTGAAATGACTCAATAACAATAAATCAATGAATTCATACATTTAGTCCAAAACAATATTCTATTTATTTTAGGTTTTGGCATCTCTTTAATTACATTTCAAATATCTCAAAAGCAAGAATCATCTCTTATATTGCTTTTATGCCCTCAGTATTCCCTCACATATAATAGATACCAATGAGTGTTTACTGATTCATAGCTTTACCATATCATCAAACTACAGGGCTTAGCTGCCTTCAGTGACTAGAGGAAAACCAGAATATCCACTTAAGGGAATCTCCCTCCCCAGGTGGTAATCCTGTCTCTGTGTGAATCAGTGTGAATCACTGTAAACACTTGGATAGTTGATAGGAATCAGCTTATGGTGATCCTTGTTGTTTTATTTTGTTTTGAACTGGAAGTGACTCTGGGGGAAAACTGTCTGCAAGTGAAGAATGATTCTAATTCCCTTTCCATTCAGGTACTCACCACATTCAGTAGTCATCAACTACCAAAAAAATGGAAACAGGCTCTCATCCTGCTCTTTTTTAGCATGAAGGCTAGTGACTATCCTGTCCCCTACACTCACTGCTGATTCAGGCAGAGGAAATTAAAGAGAATCATTGGTACAGTTGGACTGGTGGCCCAGACATACGCCTACACTTACTGCCAACTCTAAGAAAAGAAAAGAAGGAAGGAGACATGACTTGAGCTACCAAAACCAAATATTGTCTTGGTAAATGCAAGCTCAGTGACCAGAAGGCTGTATTTAAAGGACATTAAACAACTTTCCAGGATTGTATGCATTTCAATGGAGGGACATCCTCTTATTTTACATTCAGTACTTCACAAAGGGAGGGATGAATCATCTTACAAGCAAATAATTAATTTACTCTGTTGTTTCCTAAATACTACAAAATTATATGGAGAATAATATGATTTTACTGCATTTTGTATGACTAATAGAAAATATAGACATATTGTTGCAGTTACATATTGTAAAAAGCTAGAGTAAAGATATCTATTCCATAAGCTTAATTATTTCAGTTTAAAAAATTTTATATTTATAAATAGAAAATAATAATACAAATTAATTAAACAGATTAAGATGTATAAAGATCTATGTGTACAATGAAGGGGAAAAGGTATAGTTCATTCGATTGACTTCCATATTCTTCAGTGTTTTTTAATTCCATTTGGATCAAAATATGGTCTACAAGATTTAATTTTTTTAATATGGATATTTAATGTAGACCAAATGTCAGTTGTGTTTGGTCAACAGAAAAAAATGGAACTATTTATTTTGCTTTACCATAGTCAGTCAACTTAGAATCAGAGACTTAAGTTCATCTTCAGGTGTCATCAAGTCTCAGCTGTGTCCCCATCATTTTATAGCTGAGAAAATTGAAGCCTAGAGTGTCCAAGTGACTCACTCAAGGTCACATGGAGAGCTGAACCAGGTTCCCAAGCTGAGCTCCTATGGTTCCAAATACACCATACTTTCAATTTTACAACTGCCCATTTCTAAGATGCCTTAGAATTCATTTAAGTCAAACCCTTATTTTATAAATGAGGAAATGCTCAATCTTTGATTTGCCATCCATCATATAGCAGACCCATGTAATTGTTAGTTTACAGCCTTAGAATAGGTTTTCTTTGTACAAAGTTAGCTGAATTATATAGTATAGAATCTGCAAACTTGGCATGATTCTAATTGCACCTGAAGTCTCCATCTCAGAAAGTGATATACAGCATAAATCAGATTAGAAAACGCTCAGTCCCTAATCTTTGCATTTATTGAAACCTAGCTGTCTAGGCCTATATATTGTAATGTGGCCTTCATTTGATTTTTTTTTAGGTTTTTTTTTGGTAAGGCAAATAGGGTTAAATGGGGCTTGCCCAAGGCCACACAGCTAGGTAATTATTAAATGTCTGAGGCCAGATTTGAACCCAGGTACTCCTGACTCCAGGGCTGGTGCTCTACCCACTGCACCACCTAGCCACCCCCTTCATTTGAATTCTAATAAATGAATTGTGACCATAAAGATCAATGTATTCCACTGGCTAAGTTTCTAAGTCATGGTAAATAATATAATAATGATTATGATTGCTTTGAGATAAACCTTTGAAATCAACATATTTTTTTATTTTTATTTGGATTATTTTTCTACTACACCATATATTTGCCTTCATGAATATTCCCCCTTAATGACCCCTAATTTCTCCCTTAATAACATGTTTTGATATTGTTGTTCTACTGGTGTTGTTTTACAACTGCCAGAACTGCAATGCAACAGCCTCTTAAGAGGAAGCCTAAATTGGGGTCTCTCTCAGAGAAGATTTGAAAGGAACACAAAAGAACAGAGTAGACTGCAATGCCACAAATATGGAACTTTGAAGAATTAGAACAAAGAATATCATTAAAGAAGATAAGACCATCACATGTTGAGTGAGGAATAACAACTGCATAACCCATGTTTTGTTGATGTCAAGAGAAAAAGATAACTTCAGATTATCATGTCATTCATAATGGTAGACAATTGAGAGGCAAAGGGCAAGAATCTCACAGGATGGTTAGACTTAGATGGGCATTTGTGCCAGATGGTCAGTGATGTTAGGATTTGCAGCATTGGTAGTATTGATGAGAACACAGATTAATTGAGTATTTGGGGACTAGGAATATTTGTATTTCAAAATGAAGTCATCTTCATAAAAACAGAAAACATACTAAAAGGAAATTAAATTAATTTATTTTTAAAAGTATTTTTAACTTTTTTTTCTGTCCCTTTTGTAACTTCAAATGTACCATCCTCTGTATAACATATGCATATTTTTATCATGCCTATTTTCAGGAATTCTAATGAGAATCAAATCAATATTTTCATAGTGGATTAAGTTCTTGACTTTCGTATCTTTGGCTAGTAGAGAAGGAAAAATATCTGGTTATTATTCTATATTCATAAGAATCTAAATGAAGTTCCCTAATTTGTTTATAAATTTGCAGAGATAATGTAGTGTAATGGAATACTGAATTTCTAATCACAAAGACCTAAATTTAAATATCAACCTTGAAATTTATTAACTGTGTTACTATAGGCAAGTCATATATGTCTTGGAAATAATTAATGAGATAATTTTGAGTCTCAAATTGAAAATGTGTATGTAAATATGTACATTTGTATAGGTACATATGTACATGGCAAGAGAGAAAAAAGAGGAACATTTTAAAGCACTGTGAAATTGTTGTTTGAGGGGATGATGATGATATTGTTTTGTCCTTTGTTCTCAAAGAAGACCATGTCAATGGAGAGCTGATGCCATGACTAACATGTCAATTGGATTTAAGTGACAGGGTGCTGTGCTGAATCAACAGTTTCACTTTCTCCTCTGGAGCCGTCTGGGTCCAGCAGTCAGATACCAGGATGATTGCAGATGGCCCTGGATATGAGGCAAATAGGATTAAGTAATTTGTCCAAGGTTACACAACTAGGACATATCAAGAGTCTGAGTTTGAATTTGAACTCAGGTCCTCCCGATTCCAGGGCTTGTGCTCTATCCACTGTCCCATCCAGCTGCCTTATTTGGAGGGATAGGATAACTGAAAATGTCCACATAAATTAATTGGACAGTGAAACTGAAAATCTGACTCAATCTTATCTAAACTAGTAACACCCTTTTTTAAAATAAAGTTTTACTTTTTTCATATCTGAACAGTACCCCCATTTCACATTTAAATACACATTTAGAACATACTGTATCTATTCTTTGTTCTGCTAAATTGCTTTTGCCTAGTTGGTGTTCAACACATGTTAAATACAAGTAATTAAGATTATAGGGCCCTTAAGCAAAACTTTAAAGTTTTAGATTCCAAAGGGTTCTCATTAAAACCATATGACATAGCTTGGTATATAGAATAATGTGTATGGCAAGGGACAGTCCACTTTAAATACATATTGCTTTTTTTAACTTAAATCTTTAGACTATTAACTTATGGAGATAAAGTATGACTCTAAATTATCTAGCCTCTTCCCAGGTAATGTTGTTGTTTCTATTTTTAAATGAAACATTCTGGATCCATGGCTATGTCTTTTCTTCATTCAAATGTCCAGGAAAGGATTTTCCAGTCTTCTTTAGAATCCCTTTCCACCGACTAATCTCATAAAACCATCCTTTATTCCAGAATGGCTGAAGTTCTTCCAGATGTAATCTAAGCCCATTTACTTTTGGTCTGTCCCCAGAGAAGAACTGTTTTCCTTAACTGAGGTCATTATAAGGTTGATTTTTTCAGTCAAAAGCTCTCTTAATGAATAGATAATCCAAAATATACCTTTATCTTCCCCTTTTAAGGAAAAACAATTTGATTTGATTTGTTTCCTTTATTTTTTAGGATTTTGCAAGGCAAATGGGGTTAAGTGGCTTGCCCAAGGTCACACAGCTAGGTAATTATTAAGTGTGTGAGGCTGGATTTGAACTCAGGTACTCCTGACTCCAGGGCCGGTGCTCTATCCACTGGGCCACCTAGCCTCCCCATGTTTTCTTTTTTAATAGAAATCTCAACTCTCTAATTAATTATATATAGCACTAAATAGTCAATAAAATTTATACTATTGTAATACATATTTTAATGTCACTGTCTTAGTTTACCAGTATGAGTCAATCATTTAGTCATTCCCTCATTAAGAAAAAAAATAATTAATGCAAGTTAGTATCAGAATCATTAATGCTCATTTACTTAACCACTTGGCATTTATTTAATAACCAAAATATTGCCAATTTCCCCTTCCATTAGGAGCATGATAGACAGATGACAGATAGATAAAGATATAGAAATAAATATACCCTTTCTTTTTGATATTTTGATGTGAGACATCATGAGCCATTTAATAAAAACTATTTGGTATCAAAGACCAACACAAAGACATGATTCACCTGATTCTGACAAAAGAGAAGTTAAAACTGGACTAACTTTTGAAGATCAGGTAATTTTTCAAATGTTAAGTCAAATGCTATTTCCTCCCATACCTACTTTCACTGGGAGAACTCTAAAGGTAGAGAGCAGCTACAGTCAAATATAGTTCATTCATTACATGGACATCTAACGCTAATCTTTGTCATCTCCACTGAGAAATGGATTTATAAGAAGTATAAAAAATGGAGGGAAATGAATAATTACTTTAATGTGTGTCAAATATTAGGGAAATACAAGAATTATCCCTTCAACATATTATTCTAGAAATTAAATTTGAATATCCCATTTCATTATATTCACTAAATTCCATGGTACAAAAGAAATGCAAATCATCTCCTCAAGATTAAGTCAAATGAGGGGCAGCTAAGTGGCCCAGTGGATAGAGCACCGCCCCTGGAGTCAGTAGTACCTGAGTTCAAATCCAGCCTCATACACTTAATAATTACCTAGCTGTGTGGCCTTGGGGCACACATTTGCCTTGCAAAAAAAAAAAACCTAAAAAAATGATTAAGCCAATTGTACTTCTTCATATTAGTATAAATTTTACATTCCATTGAATATTAAAGACCTGCATAATCTTAATTAAAAACATAACTCAAAATCTTTCTTCTTTTTGGGTTCAATGTCAATCTAGATAAAATTCTAATTTATTAGATGATTTTAAGCTATTGGTATGGAATTAATTTCATTTTCTATATGCAGATGCAGTAATCTAGTGATTTGTATAATTTAGTATTTGGGTTAGCATGAATCTTTTTTCTTGTTGATTTGAAGCATAGAAGTAACAATTTTAAAAAAGTTTATCTTTTCTTTATAGTTCTCAGTGATAATTATTTTTAACTTCCTTTTATGTGCCTTTGGAAATACTATAGTATTGATACTTTTCATATTTTTGAAAACGAAAAGCAGTCTGACTAAACTGAGAGAGAATGGAAGGATAAAAGAAAGGTGTGTTGGTACAACTGTACATTGTCTGTGCTTCCATTTCTTCTCTATATTGACATTTGGAGTTCTTTTTGGAAATAATTCAGAACTGCAGCTACTGATGTTTCCCAGTAAAATAAGATAAATACAAATCCTCCTAAAACTAGAATTTCTCTTTTTGCCATAGATGGGCAGACAAAAGGATTCTAAAATATTGCTTTTATTCATGTAAGTGGTACAGTTTGGGAACCCATATACTTAACAGGATGTATGTGACTCACTGGGAACGATGGTGTTTATTTTTCACTAGGTCCATATGCCTTTTACCCATTGCTTTATAAGATCATAGAAATACAGATCTAGAATTGTAAGAAAAACATCAGAAATGCTCTAGTCCAAATCCCCTCTTTTAGAGCTTAAGAATCAGGCAAGTAAATTATCTATCTTAAAACCATACATGTAAAGATCATTTCTAATTTATGATTTTCAACTAAAAACTTTGGTAGATGCAGGATTACAGTAATAAAACCCCTTCAAATATCACCCTACATCATTCTTGTCTAATTTTTTTCCTATTAAGACTATACAACAGGGTTTCATAGTCTAGAACATGATCCAGAAGAAGACAGGCTAAAGGGGAAGATTTCCAAAAGTGCATCTGCTTGGGATCATGACTTTCTTATCTCTACAGAATTCCCATGAAAATATTCTTTACATTAATCAAAGCTATTTTTTAAAAATCCAAACAGGCAATGGTTTTCATAAACCTAGAGGAGTTAGATCTTTACTGTCATAAAATTGAAGTGTATAGAGAATATAATTATTAATTATTATTATTATTATTATACTTATTAAATTTGAAGAAATAATTTACATCCTCACACTATATCCATTTAGAATAACATATTTTTTATGTTTATCTCAAAAGGCATAAGAAATTCTATTGTAAATGTCACTTCAGAGATAAGCTCATCAATCAATGGATTATGGTCATAAAGCAAGGAATTATGCAAGATTATAAATGCCAAAATCTTTGACAAGATTGCAGTTGGTGTTGTGTAATGTCAATTTAATAAGCATTTTTAATCACCTAATATTTCCAAGGCATTATGATAGAGATAGGACAAAAGAACAATTTTCTACTGATACTGAAGTTCAAATAAATTGATATTCAAGCCCACTGACACAATTCTTATTCAAAGAAGATATTTTAATATGGCAATTAACTAAGCCCTGGAATATTGTGAAACTTTCTCAAAAAAATCTGTTATCCTGATAAGATAAAAAAGATCCATCTAACCATGAATAATGGAAAAACCATAGGGATTTTTTAAAAAAGTATAAATCAGAATATATCTATTTGAAGTTAAAAAGGCAGTTGTAAAATTAGATCATCGGAATGAGAATTTTGAAAAAACTTTCTAGATCTGCAATGAACTAGATCACCTACAGAGTAGGATAGGGCCATCAGAAAGAATCATATTACTTTCTTGTTTTACCTGACACATTTAACTTAATTTCAATAGTATTTATGGCAATGGACAGAGAAGAAAGAGCTAGACTCTAAGGCAGGAAAATTTCGATCTGAATATCATATATATATATACATATATATATATATATGTATATATATGTATATATATACATATATATACATATATATATATATATATATATATATATATATATATATATATATATATACACATATATATGATTCTGTGTTCTTGGGCAGATCTTTTGATCTCCCAATGCTTACACAGTTCTCTACAACTAAAAGTTGCATAGTGTGCATTGAAAAAGAAAATTTTCTCACTGGAAGTTTCTCATTTAATAAAGCCTAACAGTTTCCCTATTTTCCTTCCCCTCTTTCCATAAATGAATCTTCATGTATTATATGCATATACATGGGAATATATGGGAACAAATGATGTGAGTAGATATATCTTAGTTTTTGAAATTCCATCACTTTGAGGAACTCCTTGTTTGAGAACTTCTACTCAGCACCCTTCTCCCAATCCCTTAGCAATTTCTCTAAAATGAGACCAGACAGAATCAGGACTTGAACCCTGGTCTCTTTTTCTTCAAGACTGGCCAAGTCATCACTAAATCTTGCTTTTTCTCAGTTAAGTAAAACTTTTGAACTTTGTAAACTTGGTGTTTATAAGTGAAAGTATTTTTAATATGCACATATATTTAAAGCATACTAATATATATATATATATATTTTAAAAATTCCTTTGAGGTTATTAAATTTGCCTCCTATTTGTATTTTTGTCTCAAGTTTTGGGTTTTTGTTCTTCAGATTTATGAATCATGTCCAAATTTTGATGATCCCATTTGAGGTTTTCTTGGGGAAAATCTGGAGTGATTGGACATTTCCTTCTCCATCTCATTTTACAGACAGTGAAATGGAGCCAAATAAGGTTAAATGACCTGTCCAGGGACACATAACTAATAAATGACTAAGGCTAGATTTGAACTCAAATCTTCCTCAATCCAGGCCTCATGCTCTATCCACTGTGCTAGCTGGCATTTTCATAAAGTCCTAACCCTATTCCATATGTCCCAGTAGAAAGGAAGACTCATCTCAGTGAGATTTTGCTAGTTTCGTCCTATATATATTTTTATCCCTACTTTACAGAATTGTAATTCCCTACAAACAATAGATGCTCAATAAATGTTTATCATTGATGATTAGCTTGATAAATTCCATCCTTAAATGGTAAACAGTAAGTCAATTTATATTTCCCAAAAGACTTCTTAGAAAGTTTTTACAAGTCAGTCATAGTGATATGTACCTGCCTGGCAGAAGAGGTGAGAGGTTCTCTTGATATCACAAGTAACAAGGGCCTAAGCTAATTAGGGCAACTCCTTTGAGGAGGAGCCCCCTAGGTAGCCTAAGAAAGGGCAATGCAACCCAGCCTGCAAATGGAGTGGGTCAAAACTTCTGTGTCAATCTGTATTAGCATTGAGCCAATGAGTATGCCCTGTACTGGGTGAGATAAGTTGAACCAGTTTAAAAAGAAAAAACATTTAAAAGGGAACATACTCACATACTCTTCCCCCTCCACCACCACCACCACAACAAAAACAAGCAAAGAAAAAGAGGCAGTGTAATACAGGGGCCTGGTTTCAAATCTTGATTCGGACACCAATTCCATGAAAAGAAAAAAATCACTTGGCTTCCCTGAGCCTCAGTTTCCTAACCTGAAAAATGTGGTTAATTGCTGTAGCATATATCTTTCCAACAATGGTGTAAAGGTTCAAATATATTATTTTCAAAGAAGATAATTATAATTTTAATAATTGATACTGAATTCTGACAGATATTATACATCAATACAGAGTACAAATCATCATATTAAAATGTGAATTCAATGATCTTAATGATCAATTTAATTAAAGGTTACACTGTATCTAACTTGGGCTTCTCTGGGCATGTCCAATTCTCCCAACTGGGAGATGCCCTTTAGAAACCTTTTGAACATGCCTAGTTCATCTAACATGGAGTATTGCAACATCCCCCCTTCATGTGGGTAGTGATAGCCTCTTTTTTTTGACTATCTAATCTTTAAACCTGAAAAGACTAGCTATTTGTCCTCTTTCTGCTTATATTTTCTCTTATCTTCTATAGTCAGAGGGTGAAGATCATCATTCACTTATAGCATGAGCACCATGAACTTAAAAGGGGAAGAGAAAAAGGATTGTCCTTTCCCCTCGCACTCTAATATTACCTAAACTCTAAGAAATGAATCTTGGAATGTTAGTTTTTATTCTGTGTTATGTCTTACCTCAATTTCAGTTGATAGTTTATAATTATTTATACAAGACCTAGAAATCCAAACCATTCTGAGACTGAAGCCAGAACTGCAAGCTAGATGGTGTAGCTAGCACCTTAGCACTGAAGACTTAAGAAGTCAGAATGTCTGCTGCCATTTTGAACTTGGAATTGGGATGATGCTTTCTATAGGAATTAAGTTAAAATGAGAAACCAATACCCTTTCATCTGGCCCCAAATTTTGGTTTTACTGGAGGGGAAATTATTATGCCTCCTACATTATGGAAGAATATTTATGTTTGTGATTAAACCTTGAAGAAAATATTTTTGGTGAAAAAACTAATGTGAGTGTTAGTGGTTGGAATAGAGATGTAGGGCACCTACCTCTCTGTAACTAGTGGGGGGAGGGAAACACTATCAATGGGGACAAGAGTCATTTAAGGAGGGCCTGGACATAATTCAAACTGCCTTAAGGGTACAAGAGAAGCCTGGAAGAATGGAGAAATCCAACCTTCCTGATCTTCAGGCATGGAGGTCAGAGTAGAGTGTGTTTGTTTTTGTGTGTGTTTGTGTGTGTGTGTGTGTGTGTGTGTGTGTGTGTGTGTGTGTGTGTATGTTGAAACCTATATGTTGGAGGGTGCATGACCCAAAGTCCGGTCACAGAGATCATTTCAAGTTGGACTCCAAGTCAAGCTCAAGCTTTCTAACCAAATTTGGTATAGCTTAAGTAGCACCCCGCTCCCATAAATACAGACAACATGAAAGGCCCACACCACATCAGAGTTTGGATAACACTTCATTTTACCAAACACAAATATAATATAACTTCCCTATTCTATACTTATGGGGCAGGTGTTGACCTTCTACTAACAAGCTTGCTAAAGTAATGTTAACTGGCAAAGTATAGACCAACTGTGGTATTGGTATATACAGTGAGTTTTGAGGGAAAACACACTCTTTATATCTATTTTCCGAACTGGAGAGCAGGTCACAGCATATAGCAATTACTTTGAGGTTTTGTGTTTCACAAAAGGTGGATTCCAATTTCATTCCCACAACTCTTAGGAATGCAATAAGTTGTGGTCACAGTCTAGGAAGGCACAATTTAGCATTTCTCACCAATCAGGTTTTTAGCAAGTTATTTAGTGGGTACAGAAACATTATGTTGCTTGCAACTTTTTATTAAAGCAGTTCAAGAATAAAATGAACTGGGATTCTGGCGGAAATACATCCAACAACATGATCTTTTGAGGAGAAGATGAAGTAATTTTCTGTTTTCATGAATGACTCTGCAAGGAATGTCATTGCTTTCCATTTCCATTGCCTTTAATATCTAGCATTACTCTTCAGTTCCAGAAAGTATAAACTTTTTTAACCTAAAATGTAAAGCTTTATCATGCATTCTAAGACAATTTCTCATGTGATCTATATTCTATTGACTACATTAAGCTAAGAATTTGAACAACAAATAATACAAATAATTTTGAATATGTACCACAAAAGTACTTAAATTATAATTACAAATGCATTGATTCGCTTCTTCATCTGAGAATTCTTTTTTGTTGCTGTTTTGTGCAAGGCAATGGTTTTAAGCAACTTGTCCATGGTTACACAGCTAGGTAATTATTAAGTATCTGAGGTCGGATTTGAACTCAGGTCCTCCCGACTCCAGGATTGATGCTTTATTTACTACATCACCTAGCTGCCCCTCATCTGAGAATTCTTGCCTCAAGGATAAGTTTATGATAGAAGGGTAAGAGTATGAGTCAAAATTCTGGAGTTAGCGCTAGAAGACCCAGGTTCAAAAATTAAGCTTCTGTCACATAAACATACCATTATTCTGACCAAATAATCTAAGCTTTCTCAATCTCAATTTCCTTACCTATAAAATTAAAGGGCTCGTGCAGATGGTCTGTATGTCCCTTCCAATCTAAATCTATGAATCAGTTGAGAGCTGCTAAATTTCTTCAAATGCTAGGAATGATACAGGTGAGTCATAGCTAATAATGCTATTTGATTGTTTTACTTGTTAAGACTTGTGATTTCTTAAAATAAATGTATGAAAATCAAATAGAAATGAGGGCCATTTTTATGTATCCTTATACCTGAAAGTTACCACCATATATTAATACTATCAGTCTGTATTCTATTTTTATTTATTTTGTTAAATAATTCCTAATTGGGGCAGCTAGGTGGCACAGTGGATAGAGCACTGGCCTTGCAGTCAGGAGTACCTGAGTTCAAATCCGACCTCAGACACTTAATAATTACCTAGCTGTGTGGCCTTGGGCAAGCCACTTAACCCCATTGCCTTGCAAAAAAAAAAACAAACTAATAAAGAAATAAGTAATTGCTAATTACTTTTAAATCTGATAATGACTTCATTGAAGAATGTTGATAGTAATTTGGGAAAGGCTCCAAGAGTAGCAAAGTTTAACCTAAAATTTTAATATTGTGTTTTCCTTGCTGCCCTAAAAGGAGGTTTGAAATTTCAAAGATTCTCGATTCCAGTGCTGTTCCTGTAGAGTGATGGGAATTCACTAGGAAGCTTGAGCAGTACTTTTCTTACATATCACCTGCAGTATTAAAAGAAAAATGATCACAGACAAACAAGAAAAATGATCTTCCCATGAGAGATTAAGTAAAATAGAGAAAATTAGGGTGTTTGATGGTTCTTGGTTCATCACTAAGTGATTATAAGGTTATGAAAGTTTCTGCTAACAGCTGTGTGGAGGAGTATGGGAGCACACTTTTCCCCTACCTCTTTTGATGATTAAGGCTTTTTTTCCCTGTCCCTTCCATGCCAGAAAGCTATCTATATCCTATGAGAAGTAAATTTTTTAAAAAACTCACTAAAATCTTCAGCAAGAATAAAGTGCTTCCTATACTACTGAAAGAAAACATTCAGAAGGAAAACAAAGAAGAAAATCACCTTGAAAAAAATCTGACAATATAATGTAATGCAACATTCCACATTAGTGGACCTACTCCCTCTTAGTGTGCAAATTTTATAATTTCACCCTGCTCTACAGTTATCTCATCACTAGCCACTTTGCAGATATCATTCTAGCTAACCTTTCCCTCTCCTCACCCTCTTTTGTATATAATTGTATAAATGCTATCATCTCTACTAGGAAAGAAATGTCAATCCCCTCTGATTCCATTAATCATCTTTATAACTTTTCAAATTATAATACTTTTCTGTGGATACCACTCAAATGGGTTAATTGCCTCTATTAAAATATAAGCTCCTTGAGGGCAGATCCTATATTCACTTTTATATTTCAACTGCTAGTTCTTAGCACAGGGGCAGGAACATATTAAGGGCTTAAGGTGTAAGTTTTCCAGTAAAATTTTCAATGTAAAAGTTGGTGGTTTTATAATGCATATTTTAATTCAGGATGAATTTACTGATGAAGCAATAAGTAATAACTTGATCAACCTGCTTGAGTTGATTGAAAAGCCTTTCATTAAAATCTTTATCAGTTGAAGAAATTTTTTAAAGGTCTGCTCTAATGTAAGACATAGCCAATGATTATTCCTCTCTCTGTGGATCAGTTTCCAGAAAAGTTGTGAGTGTATGAGTGTGTGTGTGTGTGTCTGCCTGTCTCTCTGTGTCTGTGCCTTGGGGAGGTGGGTAAATTTAATAAACTTCTCTAATTTTTTGCTCAGTAACATGATAGCTATGAGAAGATCTGTTAAACAAGAATTATCGTTTTCATGAGAGTCCTGAAGAGGTACTCTGTTATGAAAATCTGTTAAATATATAAGCAGCAAACTCTCTCATCTCATATAACCACTATAGCTGACATTGTGGCTTTTTACAAAGGGCGTAATTCTTGGGAATGGCAGAATGCATGATGGGCTGTCAACTTTTCACTTGGGACAGTTTCACGGTCTATCAGAAGATACGCTTCTAGTTACTTGGGATGTAGAGCTAGCCAAAAATAAATTATGGTGACATGTCCCTTAATTTCAATTTGATGGATGGCTCAAGGATTAGAATAAAATAGAATCATACAAGGCAAACTTTGTTTATATAGGTAGAATAACAGACCTAAGTTGTTTCCTCCATGTAATATACCATTTACATGCACAGTCATAATAAACATTCCTTTGGCAGTTTATCCGAAATGTCAGGAGGGTTCATTAAACTCCATGTTGGTAAATTGATTGGTTTTATCCTTTGTACATATTTATGGAATATTTTGTAAAAAAAGAAAAAAAGTGATATTTAAGTAGCTAATCCCCCCCCCCCCCCCAAATACTGGCCTTCTCAATCAGACAGTGCAGGCCACTTCAAGGAAATATACTTTGACTATACTTTTGTTTCATATTAGACAAGGACAGCTATTTTTAGAGTGATGACAGCATTAGGACAGACATTTCTTTCTTTTCTGAGTGAACATACTGTCTGTGACATGAAAGGGAAACTGTGGGATGGTGACTAACACCAGTGGGAAGAGAGGAAAAGCCTAAAACACCCAAAATAGGTGTTTATGTTTAAGGCATTTACTAAATTGTTGCTTTTGCCTTAACTCCCCTTCTCTTTTCCATCACACACCCTAGAAGTGCCTTAAGTTGACTTTATGGAACATTTGCCACTAGAAAGATTATTTTACATCCTGTAGAATTATCTTTTAGAGTCCCTGGGTTAATGGGACTTTGAGTCCTATTTTAATATTAAAATGCAATACTGCCTAAAACCTCAGTTGTAAATTTTCTTCAGCAAGAATAAAGTGCTTCCTATACTACTGAAAGAAAACATTCAGAAGGAAAACAAAGAAGAAAAAGCCTCAAAGGAAATAGAAGGGAAACTAAAATATGAGTCTTATGGTTTAAAGCTTTGAGAAGTTGTTGCTAAAGGAGAGATGTGTGGTTCTTCCATTAGGACTCTGAAGAGGAATCGATTTCTAATACTCTGAGGAAAATTATGAGAAGTTATATATTTGGTATAAAGCTTATAGGAAAAACTACATATGCACAGATGACAACAAGATTCAGAAAATCATTTACAGCTTTTTAAAGAGGTAATTTCTAGTAGTAGGGAGATAATCTTTTGAGGAGCACAGACGTGTTCATGATAATGGAACAGTTTTTACACAGGAATGTTTATGTAAAAATACATAATCAAAAATATAAAAATTTATTCTCTCAATATGTGGAAAGCAGAATCTTTTTGCTTATACTACATTCCCTGATGAGGGAAAGGCATTAAATTCATTGCTTAGCCCAGTTCCTAGAGAGCATAATCCCAGTCCCAAATCCCAAACACCCTTCAAATTTTAATCCCAGGGACCCTGGGTTTCAGGGTTTCAATACCTGACTAGTTTGCTTCATACACTGGCTGCCATCCTGGCTACAAGATCATTATGGGTGGAACTCTGTCCAGTAGGGATCACTTCTGGCATTTAAAACTTTGGGAAAAGGAATCTATTTGTATAAAAATAATCATGGCAGGTTTTTTTTTAGATTTTTCAAGGCAATGTGGTTAAGTGGCTTGCCCAAGGCCACATGGCTAAGTAATTATTAAGTGTCCAAGGCCGGATTTGAACTCAGGTACTCCTGACTCCAAGGCCAGTGCTCTATCCACTGTGCCACCTAGCCACCGCCATGGCAGTTCTTTTTTAGAGGCAAAGAATTGGAAACAGAGGGGATGCCCAACAATTAGGGAATCCCTAAACAATTCATATCATGATTCTTTAGACAAATTCTTGGACCAGTAAAAGATGGACCAGAGCAAAAACATTTGCCAAGAATGGTTTCATTAATCATGAATGAAGGTTGGAATTTGGAAGATGATAAGATACCATTTTAGTTCTGACTATAAACAATGCTAACTAATAATCTGGCAGCATTATTCCCATGACCACTGGACAGCTTCAGAGAAACTAGTTTTGGATTTGGGGGAGTATGGAGTATACTGATGATACATGGAAACACAGGTTTGGACATATTACATTATCACCATTTTGTCACCAGAAAATCATACATTGTAACCTTGCCCAGATTGCTGTAGTGCCATGATGCCTCACTGATATAAGAAGGACCCACATAATAAGGCCTTCCACAGGATCCATATCATCACCAGAAGTCCGGTGTCTTATTAAATCAGGCCATGGGTGACAGCAGTTCTGGAAAAAGCAATGAAAAGTATAGCTCTGTACAATGTTCTCCTCACTATAATCAACATAATGTGCATGTCATGCATTCTTTCATTTGATGTCATGGTCTTCTTTGATTATGAAGGACATCAATCATCAACCATCATGATTGCATTGGAATGCTATTGTTCTATAAAAAATGATGAACCAGTAGATTTCAGAAAAAAACTAGAAAGACTTACATGAACTGATGCTGAGTGAAGAACATTGTACACAGTAATAATAATTAACTGTAAAGCCTTCAGTCTTCTCAGCATGAAATGTTCGAAGACAATTCCAAAGGATTCATGATGAAAAAATATTCTCCAACTCCAGAGAAGGAGCAGATGAAGTCTGAAAGGAGATAGAAAAATACTGTTTTTCATTTAATTTTTGTGTCTTTTTTGTCTTTATAATATAACTAATATAAACTATTTTATGTGAATATATATGTGTGTGTGTGTGTGTGTGTGTGTGTGTGTGTATAACCTTTATCAAATTGCAGACCTCATGGAGGAAGGAGGAGATGGGAGGGGGAAGAGAATTTGGAACTTAAACATTTTTAAAGAATGTTAAGGGGCTGCGGGAGAGGGTGGGGGGCTGCGGGAGAGGGTGGTCCGGCCGCCGGCCTGAGCGGGCTGGTGGCGGCGCCCACGATGTCGGTGTTTCACGACGAGGTGCAGATCGAAGACTTCGAGTACGAGGAGGAGACGGAGACGTATTGCTACCCCTGCCCCTGTGGGGACAACTTCGTCATCACTAGGGAAGAGCTGCGGAGCGGGGAGGAGGTGGCGGCCTGCCCCAGCTGCTCGCTGCTGCTCCGGGTGATCTACGACCGCGATCAATTTATGTGTGGGGAAACAGCAAAGAACTTCGACCAGCAAAGAACTAGTTAAATGCAGAAGAAAGCCTTGAAAACCTAATTTATCCCAGATAACCAAAGGACGTGCCCAGGTGAATATTATATGTGAACCTGAAAACTTCTGAATTACAAGAGGGTGTTTGTTTTTTCCTTCTTGCTTGCTTGCAGTGTGTGGCCAAGCACAGCTTCTTTACGTCAATTGCCAGTTGAAAATAAGGAACCAAATTGACAGGGGAGAAACCGACATTTTTTAAATCGTTGAACTTGTCTTAATTTCAGTCAAAATTTTTCATTTTCCAGAATTCAAAGGAAGAATTTCAGACTAGCGTATGACCTTATAGTCTAATCATTTCTTTGATATTTGTTCTTTCAAAAGGATCATCTTCCTGCAGAATCAGTAGTAGTGACTGATGCTCATTTAATTGTCTTCAACAGTAGAAACCTTGTCGGTAGCTGAATCTCATAGCACTCCTAGCTAGGTGTGGGTATTGTCTTCTTTTCTTTTGTCATATCCTCATTTCATTAAGTAGAAGCAATGGATATGAAGAGGAAAATCAGTGACCTCTATCCTCAGAAAATTAAAGTCTTCTGTGTCTTAGATACTAGAAACAAAACCCAGTGTGAAATTGCTAGAGACCTGGGAGTTCTCATGTTCTGCTTCCTCAAAACTAAGAGGAGCATAAAAAGGCAGGCATTAGGGCTGGATGATAAGAACAAAGTTGTAACCAAAGGGAAAAAAATGAAAGGCGCTAATCCTGTTGAGTCAAGTAGTGAACCAGTGGATTATTCCAAACCAGAGCCAGTGGTGTCCCTCTGTCTGATCATTTTCTAAAAGTCAAAGCCAGTATCATTTCCCCAAAGAAGGTGGCTTTGTGTATTTTGGTACCATGACAACATTGTGTCCACTGCATGTAAAAAAGGTGAAGCATCTCCATTAACCTTACCCATTGCTGAAGACCATCTTTCAAATGTAAATCAGGCCCATCATCTCACTAGTGAGGGCACAATCCGGGCAGGCACCTTTTAGGTGATAGACTACCAAGCCAGATCCTAGTAGTCCTAAAAGAGGAAACTCACTATGGAGAGAGGAAAAAAAAGACATATGGACAGTCTTTGCAGGAGTGATGATAGTAGTGAAAAATTAGAGCAATTTGTGGGGAAATTGGAGAATCCGCAGCTCATGAAAGGCGTGAATCATCTTCCCTGTGAATACTAAGTTAGCAAACATGCATTGATGACTAAAAAGTTATTTTGGTATTGACTTCTGCAATTATAAAAAAGGGGCTTGCCAAAGTAGATATTTTCATTCTGTTAGATGTGCTGTGGCTGCCCATATTTGAATTAAAACATGTGTACGTTCCTTTTCTGTCCTACGAGGTTTGCGTGAAGTCAGTAGGGACGGTGAACTAAAAGTTGAGTATCTGAAGCCTTTGATTACACAGAATGTAACTGTTTTAGAAATGGCATATGATGGCAGTGAGGAGACCCCTTGCTGCACAGGACACAGTCTCATACAAAAGCCAAGCCTGCCTTGAACACCGGTGATGGTCTGGACAAAACAAAAGGAGCGTCCACACTGACTTGGACTAGAATGAACTACAAAGATAAATGGATTGTACAGATGTTATTGATGTTTATGTAAATGTTGGCTACCTCTGCTGTTACTCTATCAGCATCAGGCATCTCTAATGTGAAATTTGTAGCAAAGATAAATGAAGAAGAGAAAGAAGCTACTTGAGCCCTTGAATCCTGCAAGAAGAGAAACTGGGAACGAAATTTGTGATAAATTATGTTGTCATGAAGGGACCCTGTCCAGAACATTGGGCAGGACCATTGAGTTTGTCTGAGGGTCTGAACCATGGGGGGAAAAGGAAAAAGTCACAAGTTCAGGGTTGTGTTTCTGATCTGTAACCAGTTTTCAGTTGTCAAATAATGAGAAATGCTTCCCTACTCATTTTTATTTTGGACTCCCTTACAGTAGCTTTGCTGTTTATTGCATTTGCAGCTCTGCTCCCTGGTGCTGGCCTGCCAAGATCCCTCTCTGCAAGCAGTGGCATGAGGGCTCTTAGTGTGACCTAGAGTAATTCTTAAGTGAGGAGTGCTCAGAGGAGGTGGATAGAAGCTGGCTGGGGCCTGAGGAGGCAAGGGACAGGGTGAGGCAGCTGCAGTCAGGCAGTTTGGGGTCCAGACTGGCATGGTGATGTGGCAGCTCCAAAGATGGTTTTTCAACTTTCCCTTTTTTTGTGCAGGAAAAAATGACCCATCTCCAGCATAAGTTAAGGAAGCTTCCTCCTCCTTCCCATGATTCATGGGATAGTTGGGGGAGATGTTGTCTTTTGCTTCTGCTTCTTTCCTATGAAATCTTTGAGTACTTTAATTGGTCAAGAGGGATGAGGATCATGGGAATTCAATGGTTTCCCCTTAATAAAGGGGATATGGTAGATGTTAATCATGATTCTAGATGCTTTGGGACCAATTGGGCTGCAAAGTTATAATTGGAGAGACTTTGTGACTGGTTTTAGAGATAAAAAACAAAAATGAGAGAGAAGCAATGATAAAGGTCCATACAGAAGAGTCGAAAGTACAGGCTTGTGTCTTTCCTGGAGGACCTGCCTCTGGTCAGTTGCTAGTACTACTTTGGACAGTGAGGAGCAAAGACCCTCCAATGGGGATGTACTTTTTGCTTTTTCCCTTAGGTTTACACAAGGGAAATTTGTGCAACTATATGTTCTGTAGGGGAGGGTAAAAGTGATTCCCAAAACACAAAGATCCTATTGGGGGTGGGAGGGTGGCTATAGCTATATGTAAATGTGTGTATGCATATATATTCTGTGGCAGGTAAAATCAATTCATCTACATTCTCCAGAGGAAGTGTGGCCCAATTCTTAAACATCTTTATAGATATCATAATAAATGTCATAAAAACCAAAAACTAAATACTGTGAAATAAATCCCAGCAGGCATGGTTTAATGGGCCCAACAACATAGTCTGAAGAGTCTGGTGGACATAGCAGAGGTTGCATGGCATCCAGTGTTTGAAGTTTGGAGAGGCTCAATGTTGTCATTTCTAAGTGACTTTTTGGGTTCCACCATGGTTTGAGAGTGTCACAACATCACAGTAAAAGTTCAGTGACTAAAAATGTTGGAATTTATTTCACAGGGATTATAGTAATAATAATAACTCGCATTGTATAATAATTGTTTGCAAAGGATTTTCCTCACCACTTTCTTAATAGTGTCACTGATGTGTTTTATTATTCTGTACCTGTGTCAGGATGAGTATCTTTGTAAAGATAAATGTAAGTAGACTTAGAAATTTTAAATCTCCAAAACAAGTTCAGAGTATGGGCCCTCTCTGCCCATTTATATGCTCTATCCAAGGAAATGGGGAACTTGAGGTCTTGGGATTGTGATTTCTAAACGGATTTGTGGAGGCAGTGTGGTACAGTACACCATCCAACTAAGACGTGGATTTTAGTTGTAGCTTTGTTACTGATTAGCAGTGTGACAGATGGGTTAAACTTCCTTCCAGTTTGTAACATGATTCTGTGACTACAAATTTAGAATGAATGATAATTAATTTGCTGACCTGAAACAAATTTAACTCAAATATTCATATTCTCTTTCATGGCAAATTCAGCTTATTTTTTGAAAGTAGTTTGGTTGAGAAATTAAATTTTTAAAAAAATCCTTAACTTTTTTAATATATTTAATTGAAAATGCTAGATGAACATGATGACACTTGTCCCAGTGCCCATGTAGGTATACCCTAGACACATGAGCATCAGTGTCAGACTGAGGAGCATATTCTGTAAGGAGACTTACTCATTAGTCTAATTTCTTTGGCCACCTTATAAACTCCTGGGTTTTTGTTATCCTCCTGTCCTCCATTCCCCTGCTCAGAAGAGTAGTCTGTCTTCTCTAGTCTTCAGCAAACATTGCTTTTTGCCACTGAGCTTAGTGTGCTGTATTGTTTGTTAAAAATTAGATTGGATTGGTAGTCTCAGTAATAGCTGACATTTATGTAGACCTTAAAGGTATACCAAAAAACTCTTGACATTGATTGTGTGGCTCTGGGCATTGCCCAAGTCAACTCTAGTTTATAAAGCAGTGGCAAATCTTTACTGGGAGAGAGTTTGGACTTGAGTTTTGTTTTGCTACTTGAATTTCAATCGTGACTATTAAATGGGATCTAATTAATTTTTAGAATGTTCTTTTGAATGGAATCAAAGTGCTTAATGTGCCTCTTATGTATCATTTTTCTTTTTAGAGTTGAACCTTTTCATCAATACTCAAGAAAATCAGAGTGAATTTAAAATGTTATGTAGTGTGAGACCTACTGATGACTTATCTTCATTGGATAGCCTCCATTAGGTCATTGCTATATCAGGCCCCCCAATATGTATGGTGACATGATACCAATGCTTTTCTCACTATGACTTAACCTGTAAAGCAGTTGTTGTGGCTGTCTTAACTCCCAGCATTATACCAGGACAGTGTTGTTCGATAAAAGTGAGTGTGTCTAAATGCAAAAAAAAAAGAATGTTAAAAATTGTTTTTATATATAACTGAGGAAAAAATAAAATATTGTTCAAAAAACAAGTTCACATTAAAGGTCTAGGTAAGAGTTGCCAAAAAACAGCCCAATAGATTGAGGGTGCACTGAAAGGAAAAGAGTGCACCATAATGAGACTATGGCTTACTCTCACCATTTTTAAAGATTCACGGCACAAAGACCAATCAAAGGACACAACCCTCATTCTTATAGCAGGAGATGCAGGCCTCCATGTTATCCAAGCAGGACATGTCCTACAGAGCCCTCATGCAATAGTTTGTATACAGGATATGAAAATGAGTTTCTATTCAATTCAACAAAAACCAAAACTTTAGAAGATGGTAAGGACTAGAAAAAAAATAAACAAACAAAATAAGCAAACAAGCAAGTCCATTACCTAAGACTACTAAAAGTCAGGGGATCAATGTCCATTTTAGATGATTTTCCTAATACTGAGTCAATAATTAACAGCATTTATTAAGTACCTAATACACATCAGATTGAGCCATAGGAATAAAAATTCAAGAAAAGAAAATGAAGTTGAAGACTTAGTCACTGAAATCCTTTCATTGCATTTCTTTTCTCCTTCTTCCTTCTTCCTCATCTTCTCCCTTTCTTTCTTTTTAGCATTTTATAAAACATAAAGACAATACAAAAAGTAAATTGTAAAGACTGTGACTTTTAAAAATAGCAGAAATGTTATGTGAAATGTGAATAAGTTTTGGTCCTGGGAAAATTTCATTCCAGCATTTTTTAACTATCTTTATATCTGATTTTAAAATTGACTATTTATTCAAAATGTTATAAAAGATATATAATTCTAAGTTTCTGCTGAAAAAACCAATTACTTAATCTGTAAAATGAAGATTTATACTATATTATCCCTCAAATACTTTTATCTCTATAATTTTATATAATCCTTCTATAATACTAATGATCATAGAAAATCTTGTTTTTAGCCGTGGGTCCACAGACTTCAAAAATTAAATGGGAAAATATAGATACATCCAAATTTCACCATAACTTTTATTTATACATTAATAATCCTCTACTTTTTAAGTATAAGTATTACTTTGAAAAGGGATTGCCTCCCTTCAGGACTCGGGCCTCCCTTCAGGACTCGGAGCATGAAGGCCCCCCAGTTACATGGGGAAACAAAAGAAAGTGAGGAAATATGTGACCATGAAGCGAATGCTTATTTTATGAGAGGAGAGACTGTGAGTGATCTGAGTTGGTCAGGATTCTAAGGCGGACTAGAGGAGAAAAGAAAAAGATCGGTTAAAACCAAAAAAGAAAGAGAAGAAAGATCCCAGTGATCTCAAAGAAAGAGAAGTTCCCCAGCACCCATCCTGTTTATTTTTTCAATATAACACACAAGTGGTACCCCCTTACTACATTTTAGTTGATACCAACTTTATCAACTTCTCCATCAAAGCCAAGTTGGACTTAGTGCAATCAATGATGGATTGTCTGTATGCCAAATATATTCCCTGCATAACTGTGTGATGGCTGAAATTGAAAAACTGGGGCAGAAATACCGAATAGCTCTGAGGATTGCTAAGGACCCAAGATTTGAACGTCACACAAAGGAACATATGCAGATGATTGCTTAGTCCAGAGGGTCACTCAGCACAAGTGTTACATAGTGGCTACAGTAGATTGTGATGTTAAGCGAAGAATCCGGAAGATCCCTGGAGTTCCCATCATGTATATTTCTAACCATAGGTATAACATCGAGAGAATGCCAGTTGATTACGGAGCTCCTCGATTGTAACATCAAGAGACTGAACTTCTGTGATGCCAGCCTACGAAATACCCATACTATTAAAGAAACAACATTCTAGTCCCTCTCTTGTCATACTATGTAAAAGGGGGTTACAGACTCTTATTTTTGATCCCATTCCAAAATGATTTTTTTATCTTAATGAAAAATTCATTTAATTTATACAGAATTTAATTTTGTTCAGATGTTTTTGTAGAATGAGTTTTTTTGGGTTTTTTTGTTGGGTTTTTTTTTTTTTTTTTTAGTTTTTGCAAGGCAATGGGATTAAGTGGCTTACCCAAAGGCTAGGTGATTATTGGGTGTCTGAGGCTGGAATTGAACTCAGGGCTAGTGCTCTATCCACTGCATCACCTAGCCACCCCCTGAGTTATTCTTAATTGTCTTATTCTTCTTCACTGCTTTAAGCTGGTACTTCTTCCATGTGATTTCTTCCCTTCCCTCTATGAAGTTACTATGTATCATATTTTGTATTGGGAATTAACATATAAATGAGAAAAAGTATTGAAGCTGTCACTAGATAAAAGAAATTTTTCTTTGAAGAATGTGGTACCAAATATCTTAGTATATATATTTCAAACATCTAAGTAATAATTTCTAATTTGTATTAGAAGGATGAGTGGCAGCTGGGTGGCGCATCAACTCTGGAGTCAGGAGGACCTGAGTTCGGATTTGGCCTCAGACACTTTAATATTTGCTTAGCTATGTGACCTCGGACAAGTCATTTGGCCCCAGTGCCTTGCAAAATCTGAAGAAGAAGAAAAATGTATGAAGAAATACTTCCTTGATAATTATGCATATTGATGTCAGCATTCCGGGAAAATGTCTTAACTTTCTCCTCTAAGGGACCTTTTGAAAAGTATTATTCATACCTTTTCTTACATTGCCTTCCTTTCTTAATAATTACTCCTCCACTCAGATGAGTCAAAAAAAGAGAGAAAAGGGGCGACTGGGTGGAGTAGTGGATGGGGTGCCAAGCGCTGGAGTCAGGGGTACCTGATTTTAGGTCAGACCTCAGACACTTGGTGATTGCCTAACTGTGTGGCCTTGGGCAAGCCACTTAACCCCATATCCCTGCTAAAACCTTAAAAAATGAGAGAAAGAAAAAAAAGTTCAGCTAAACTAACATATCTACAAATTCAAACACCTTGTGAGCTCCCATAATATACTATATCCAAAGAAAGAAGGGAAGTACATTCCTATAGTTTGGTAGGATTGGGGTAAGGGAGCAGAGTTGGTACAGAGCTTCAGTCTCCCAAATTCGTTTGGGAAGTATAATCAGTGAGATGTCTTGATTCAAGGATGAAAATACATTTTTAATTCACTTTGAAGTAAAGGTTGATCATTTTGTTCTTTCCCATTTCAACTACCTTATTTTTTTTTCATTCCCCCAAATTAGGTATTCTTATGTACTGAGCCCTATGCCTGGGTAGTGGGAAAAAATAGAAGTGTTAAATAAAGTGAGTTCATGCCTTTAAGATCAGCAAAGGTTATTTGTCATACATGACTTTTTTCCTAAAGTTTAGAAATCAAAGAGAAGAGACAGAAATGGAAACATAGTTAATGGGTGACAAAAAGGGTTTTATAATAGTGGGGTTTAAAAATGTATTTGGAGGCAAATGAGAATAAGTTAATAGTGAGATTGAAGGCATGAAAGTGGGGCAGTTAAGGGGCTTGATTGTTCCATGTTAGACTATGTGATCAAAGAGGGTTAAATTTAATAGGTTCAAGATTTTGTTTGCATGGAATGCAAAGAAAATAGGGTCCCATGATCTAAAAATTTCTTTAGCAAAGTCAGAGTCCATTGAGGGGGGGGGGGGACTAGAAAGCTCCCAAGAGTGACATCTCAAAAGCACAAATGAGAAACAGTCACAGTGAGAAGAAAAAGAGAGTTGTCTGAGGATGCTTGTGTAAGTGAACCCTTTAGATTTTTTTTTTTAGTTTTTGCAAGACAATGGGGTTGGGTGACTTGCCTGAGGTCAGGCAGCTGGGTAATTGTTAAGTGTCCCAGACCACATTTGAACTCAGGTCCACCTGACTCCAGGGCTGGTGCTCTGTCCACTGCACTACCTAGTTGCCTTGTACTCTTAGATTTTTAAAAACTCTGTCTAAGATATGGAAGTGAAAACAAAATGAATACAAAAATGATAGTGCAAGAATAACAGGATCAGGAGCAATAAAACACAGAATGAGTGCTGACTGGCCTGAAATACAAAAGACAAGTTTAAAAAGGCTTATTCCAATTTTTTAAAGCTATATTGAGCAAAAGGAGAATCAAAGATGGGAAGTACCCCAAACTGAGGTTGATGGAATGAGGTAAATGGCAAACTGGTAAGAGTATGATTCAGTTCTTATTTTGTATCTTTCCTCTCCACCAAGGATAATTATAAAGTGTTACAAAAATATTTATAGCAGCCCCGTTTGTGGTGGCAAAGAATTGGAAATCCAGTAAATGTCCTTCAGTTGGGGAATGGCTTAGCAAACTGTGGTATATGTATGTCATGGAACACTATTGTTCTATTGGAAACCAGGAGGGATGGGATTTCAGGGAAACCTGGAGGGATTTGCATGAATTGATGCTGAGTGAGATGAGCAGAACCAGAAAAACACTGTACACCCTAACAGCAAAATGGGAGTGATGTTCAACCTTGAAGGACTTGCTCATTCCATCAACGCAACAATTGGGAACAATTTTTGGCTGTCTGCAAAGGAGAGTACCATCTATACCCAGATAAGGAGCTGTGGAGTTTGAACAAAGTACAAGGACTATTCCCTTTAATTCGGAAAAAAACCCAGATGTCTTATTGTCTGATCTGGTTACCTCTGAGAATTCTGTTCTCTTTAAGGATATGATTTCTCTCTCATCACACCCAATTTGGATCAAGGTACAACATGAAATCAAAGTAAAGACTGACGGAGTGCTATCTGTGGGGTGGGGGTGGGGGGAGGGAAGCAAGATTGGGGGAAAATTGTAAAACTCAAATAATATCTTTAATAAAAATTAAAAAAATATATTTCACTAGACTGGCAGTAGAGTCCATTGTTTTCTCTCTCTGTCTCTCTCTGTCTCTCTCTCTCTCTCTCTCTCTCTCTCTCTCTCTCTCTCTCTCTCTCTCTCACACACACACACACATACACACGCAAATTTCCTCAAAAATTTTGCTTATTAATTTAATATAATACTTTGCTAGTCATACAACTTAGATCTAAAGTCTGCTATAATGAAGGATTCTAACTGCAAATAACGATAATTCTTCCTTCTCTTTCAAGTATGAGAGATAATTGTGCAGATCGATTTCCAATCCCTTCTTGGTATATACCAGGGCATCTGCATGGCACATTCCTCATCAATTAGGCAATAAAGCATAAGAAGAAAATAAAAGCATCAATAATAGTTATTGCTTAGTCTCCTTTTCCAGCCTAAGTGAGGTGGCAGCAACAAAGCTTTGCAGTATAAAGTCAAAAATCATGAAAACCAGTTTAGTCAGAATCTTTCTGATCAAAGTTCTGTAGTTAAACCACTTAAAATTTATTATTTTTGAAAGAAAGTTAATTCTATTTAAATGACAATTCCTGGCCCATTATAGATGTAAATATCCACCAAAATGACTTCTACATTATAGCATAATCCTAACAATGATCCTCTAAATAAAAGACATACAATTATTTCTCAAAAGATGTTGGAAGGGGCAGCTAGGTGGAGCAGTATATAGAGCACAGGCCCTAGAGTAAGAAGGACCTGAGTTCAAATGTGAGCTCAGACATATAATACTTATCTACCCATGTGACCTTGGGCAAGTCACTTAACCCCATTACCTTGCAAAAAGAAAAAAGATGATGGGAATAAATACCTCTCTCAGGCCCAGTTGATCCTAAGTCAAAGGTACACAACCTATAGAGTTAAATCCTTACAAAACTGCATTCAAATTTTTCCCCCAAATATAGTTTGAATTGCTTTTTAAAGTGGTCTTTCCTCTATACAAATTGAAAAGGAAAATTAGGAAAAGCAGGCCAGGATAGTGATGGAGGATCACACATTCCATTCTATTCCGATATTCTTTCAGCCTTGCCTATTTAGTTTCCGTGATTTTCATAGTAGGAAAGACCCTTGGGTAGCATCTAGTCCAAATCCTTCTTTTGGCAGATTGATTGTAGTTCTTTTACTCAAGAAAACAATAGGAAAGTTATTATTCTTCTTAGCATGAAAGCTGCCATCCTATCCTTAATTTTGTAACAAACATTATAGAGCTAAGAATCCATATCAAATATATTTGATAGTCCAAGGTATATATATATATTATATGGCACAAATTATGTGTGTTTAATATATGACATATGTATATTTATGCACATATATATAATACATATAAGAATGAATGTTTATATATATAACCACATGTACACTTTGTATGTAAGTATGTAAGCATATTTATCCCAACCTATCAAATACATATTATATGAATTATATATTCACCTGCTAGAAAAAGGAACAATTTGAATTAAATACCAAATTAGAAATGTGAAAATTAAAGGAGAAATTAATAAAATTGAAAGAAAACCATTAAATTAATAAAGAAAACTGTGTCATTTTATGAAAAAAGTTTTAAAAAAGTAAGAAGAAAATCAAATTACTAGTATCAAAAATGAAAACAGTGAACTCACCACCAATGAGGAAGAAATCAAAGTGGTAATTCAGAGCTATTTTGTCTAACTGTATACCAATAAATTTGACAATCTAAGTGAAATAGGTGAATAATTACACAATTATATGCTACCCAGATTAACAGATGAGGAAACAAAATTCTTAAATAACCCCATTTCAGAAAAAGAAATTGAAGAAACCATCAATAAACTCCCTAAGTAAAAGTTTCCAGGGACAGATGGATTTACATGTGAATTCTACCAAACATTTAAGAAATAATTAATTTTTAAAAATTGGAGGAGTTCTGCCAAATTGCTTTCATGACACCAACATGTTACCTAAACCAGGAAGAACCAAAACAGAGAAAGAAAATTATAGACCAATCTCCCTAATGAATACTGATGCAAAAATTTTAAATAAAATTTTAGCAAAGAGATTTCAACAACTTATTACTAGCATAATATACCATGATCAGGTAGAATTTATACCATATAGGCAGGGCTGGTTCAATATTTGGAAAACATTCAACATAATTTACTATATCAATAACAAAACTAGCAGAAATTATATAATTCTCTCAAAAGATACTAAAAAAACTCTGACAAAATACAAAACCCATTCCTATTAAACCACTTCAAAGTAAAAGAATAAATGCAATTTACCTTAAAATAATAAATAGTATCTGCTAACCATCAACAAACATTATATGTAATGGGGATAAACTTGGAGGATTTCCTCTAAGATCAGGAGTGAAAAATATACCTATTATCACCACTATTATTCAATATAGCATTAGAAATATTAGCTTTAACAATAAGAGAAAAAGAAATTGATGGAATTTGAATTGGCAATGAGGAAATAAAACGTTCGTTCATTCTTTGTAGATGATATGGTGGTATGCTTAGAAAACCCTAGAAAATCAACTAAAAAATTATTTGAAACAATTACCAACTTCAGCAAAGTAGCAGGAAAATAAACCCATATAAATCATTAGAATCTCTATATATGAACTACAAAGCCCAAGGACAAGAGATAGAAAGAGAAATTTCATTTAAAGTAACTGCAGACAACATAAAATACTTGGGAACCTACAACTCAAGAGAAACTCAGAAACTATATGAAGCCACTTGCAAATTGCTTTTCACACAAATAAAGTCATCTAAATAAATGGAAAACCACCAATTGCTCATGGTTAGGCTAAGTTAATATAATAAAAAATGACAATTCTGCCCAATTTTAGTTACTTATACAGTGCCATGCCAATCATAGTACCAAAAACCCACTTTACAGAGCTAGAAAAAAATAGTAACAAAAATTCATCTGGAGCAGCAAAAGGTCAAGGAAATTGATGGGGGGAAAATATTGCAAAGGGAGATAGCCTCATTGTACTAGATTTAAAATTATATTATAAAGTGACAGTCATCAGAACTTTCTGGTACTGGTAAACAAATAGAGTAATGGGGTGGCTAGGTGGTGCAATGGATAGAGCACTGGCCTAGCAGTCAGGAGTACCTGGGTTCAAATCTGGTTGCAGACACTTAATAATTACTTAGCTGTATGGCCTTGGGCAAGCCACTTAAACCATTTGCCTTGCAAAAACTTAAAAAAAAAACCAAATAGAGTAATGAATGGATCAGAGGAGTAAAGTAAGTACAAGAAGCCTAGCAGTAAATTACTATAATAATCCACTGTTTGACAAACCCAAAGACATTAGTTTATAGGATAAGAACTCACTTTTCAACAAAAAAAAATATGCTGGGAAAACTGAAAAATCATATGACAAGAAGTAACCATAGACTCACATCTAAGGTCAAAACGGTTACATGGATTTAGAAATAAAGAACAATACCAATTAAGAGAGCAAAAAATAATCTATCTATTGCATGTATTGATAGGGGAGAAATTTATGATCAAATAAGAAATCAAGGACATTATAAATTGCAGGATTGATGATTTTGACTACATTAAGTTAAAAAAGATTTTGTATTAATAAATAAAATGCATACAGCTAAGATGAGAAGGAAAACAAAAAGCTAGGAAATAATTTTCAAAGCTAATGCTTTTGATAAAATACTCATTGCTAAAAAATATAGAGAGAACTGAATCAAATTTCTAAAATTATAAGTTATTCCCCAATTGATAAATGGTCAAAAGATGTGAACAGGCAGTTTTCAGAAGAAGAATTTAAAGTTTTATGTATATTCATATGAAAAAAATTCTCCAAATCATTATTAGAAAAATGCAAATTAAAACAAATATGAGATACCACCTAATACTTATCAAATTGCCTTAGATGACAAAGAGGGGAAATGATCAATGTTGGACTGTTGTAGAAAACTGAGACATTATTGCACTGAAAGCGGAGTTGTGAATTGATACAGTCATTCTGAAGAGCAATCTGGAAATATCCCAAAGAGCAATGAAACTGATCATACCCTTTGACCCAGTAGTACTGATACTAAGTACTTATCCCCCCAAATCATAAAAAATGTGAAACGTCTCACACGTTCAAAAATATTTATTACAGCTTTTTTCCACAATTGATATTTTCTTTTCTTTTTTCCAATAGCAAATTATGAAAATTTTTCAACACTCATCTACTTACATATGCATATCTTTAATTTATATAATTTGTTTCATTCCCACAGCCCTCCCTTCAGTGGCAAACAATCTGGTGAATATTGTACTTACATATTTGTGTTTACCATAATTATAGATTAGTTATTTTCTGTGTAAGGAATTAGGATTAAGGGAAAAGAAATAAAAACATGAGATAGAAAAGAAAAAAAACATAAATGTTTTTAAAATGAATGTAGTGTTCATTCAGGTTCTGTAAATTTGTTTTGTTTTGTTTTGCTTTTCTTCCTCTTAATGTATATAGTATTGTCCAGAGTTGATCTCCTAAGGTTGTCTTAGCTCTCTGAGCTGCTGAGATGAATTGCATCCCTCAATAAAAAATATTATTGTTAATGTGTTCAATGTTCTCCTGGTTCTAGAAGCTCTTTTTTGTAATGGCAAAGTATTGGAAATTGAGAGGATACCCACCAAATGAGGAACTGCTGAACAAGTTGTGGTACATGGTGTTATGGAGTACTAGTTATCTATAAGAAAGTGTAAGTGGTTGAACTTCGGAGAAACATGAAAAGAATTACCTGAACTGATGCTTATTGAAATGAGCAGAACCAAAAGAACATAGTACAAATGAACAACAACATTGGGAAGTGATCAATTAAGCTCCTCTTTGCAGGTCATAGATTAAGGATAACTCTGAGACACCTGCTATAGACAATGTCATCCACATCCAGAGGGAAAAAATCACAGACTATGAATTCATACTAAGATAACTTTTTTAAAACTTCTTTTATGTTTTTTCCTTCCTCCTTCATGTTTTATTCCCTTTCTCCTCAGTTCTAATACTGCTTTTAAAACATGACTAATATGGAAATATGTATTACTTTTACCAGACTGTTTCACAGCAATGGGGAGGGGAGGGGAAGGAATGGTGATAGAAAAACATGTAACTCATAAATTTACAAATGGATGAATGCTTAAAAACTGCCAATCTGTGTAATTGGAAAAATGAAATGAAATGTCAATTAATAAATAAAAACAATTTTATATTTAACATGTTTAATGTCAATAAAATAATAGAAACATGAATATACATATATAACAATAGTTAGAAAACAAAGTAAAATTACCATACTTCCCACTTATTATCTGAAAGAATTGGCCAGGTGTTCATGGGAGTTAATTTTGGGGTTTCTAAATTCCTTCCATCCTCTCCAGACCCTTGGGGCAGCACTTACCTAAACTGAAGATCAAATTGCTTCAGGCACAGGAAAAGTTGTTTATTAAAAGTCAGCAAGTGCCAAACACATTATTAGAAAGACAGCAAGAGTTCTTGCAACCCATACCATGTGACTCCCTCACAGTTTTGTTTTCTATGTGTGTGTGTATGTGTATGTTGGGATTTAGCAGAATTCATTGGAGAAGGCAAGCAAAATTATCCTGATCACTTTACAAGAATGTAAATCATAGAAGTGAAAACCTGACCATTCCAGTTGAACTGGTGATCAATTTACCAAGTAAGTCCTTCACAACAAAATGGGTTGGAGCATTGGCAGTTTCAGAAATATCCCTAGGATACCTGTTTAAACTTAATCTAAATAATAGGAGTTAACATAGAGTAGCACAATGCCAATGGGTAATCTCAGGGAGGAAATGCCTTTGAATCCTTCCTAGACCAAAGATGAAAGAGTAATTTAAATGGTATTCAAAACTGTTGAATCCAAGAAACAAACAAAAAAAGTTGCTTATGTAGACTTTTACCATTTAGAGATGGCTTGAAATAATTTTCAAAACATATGAATAAAAGAAAAATTAACAGTATAAAACAATTTTTGAAATGACAACCTTGGTGACATATTTCACAGTTCTTTGAGCTCTTAATTGTGCTTTATAACCTCTAAAAATAAATAAATTAAGACTTGGTGCCCTGTTTTCAATAGTGAGTTAATATTTTTTAATTTATTTGCTCCATAATATTTTTTAGGCCTGGTCTAATCTATTGAGTCTTTCCAAGGAATCAAGACATAGTCTTTTTATATTATTATATTGATGTCTTTTTATGATTAGAAAATCCATTTGAGAACCAGGGGGAATCTGAAGAAGAATTCACATATCACATTTTAATTTCAACTTAATTTTAAAAAAAAATCTAATCTTTCTTTCTAGTACAAAGTAAGAATAAATCAATAGTAGTAAGTAAAGAATGACAAAAGTCTTTCTATGGTAGATGCTCTTAAAAAGTATAGGTATAGAGGCAGCTAGGTTGCACAGTGGATAGAGCAGCAGCCCTGGAGTCAGGAGGACCTGAAATCAAATCTGGTTTCAGATACTTAATAATTACCTAGCTGTGTGACCTTGGGCAAGTCACTTAACCCCATTGCCTTGCAAAAAAAACAAAAAAATAAGTATAGGTATCAACATGAATAAGAGAAATTAGGTTGGACAGGGATCTGTCATGTATTTGAGGATAGGAACTGGAACTATGATTCCATTGATAAGACAGAACTTCCAGGTGATCAAACTTCCTCTATCAACTCATCACCTTCATTGAAATTTACAGTTTTATTGAATTGTTGAGTGCTGAAAGATAAACATTTATGTTCAAAATTTACAAAAAAAAAATATTTCAAAATGGAAATAAACACTTAGCAAAGAGATGTCAAAGCGATTTTTCCTTGCAATGTATAAATGACACAGAAAGGGTGTTTATGGGATACAAAAGAGGCAGGATATTAATGACTCTCTAGTTCAGGTTAGTTAATGATTTCAATTCTACTCCATAACAATTGATGTGACTTTAGCATCAGCTCTCTATTCACTATATCACAGTGTCTATATTTAGGATGGTCAGTAAGATGATTTTTGCTTCACGTTACTCATGTAATTTGTTTGATTTGGGAGTTATGGTGGCCTTAAATTTCTGATAGGTTATTTTGTATATGATGTTCTTCATTATATACATTATATGTAAGTAATTGTAATTTCCTAGCTAATTAGATAGATGATATATAATAATATATATAGAGAGATAGATAGATTTCAGTCATGTTTGATTCTTAATAACTTCTTTTGTACTTTTCTTGGCAAAGAAAATAGAGTGATTTGCCATTTCCTTCTCTAGCTCCTTTTACAGATGATGAAACTGAGGCAAAGCAGATTAAATGATTTGCCCAGGGTCATATACCTTGTGTCAGAGGCCAGATTTTAACTCAAGAAGATGGGTCATCCAGATCCATGCCAACTACTTGCCCCAATTAATAAACAGATAAGTGAAATTGTGATGTTATTATTCTCAATTTCCATAAATGTTTTAGACCACAGAACTGTATCTGTTTAATATTAATAAGACATAAAATTTTACAAAAAGAAATAATCTTTCAAAATGGAAATAAAACTTAGCAAAGAGATATCAAAGAGCAGTTTTTAATTGCAATGTATAAATGACACAGAAAGTATGTTTATGGCACACAAAAGAGGCAGGATATTAATGACTCTCCAGTTTTTGTTGGTTAATGATTTCAATTGATGTGACTTTAGGATCTTAGACTTCTCTGGTACATGTTTTACTCATCTGATAAATTAAAGGACAAAAGAATACAAATTACACCTGTAATTTCATTTGTGTAGAGAATTCCCAAATGAAGATCTTTCTACCAGTATAGACTACTCAGGGACATAATCAATAATAATTCTTATAGAAATAGGATTTTCATAGACTGTATCAAGGGAAAAATCACAGGAATAATTAATTGAATTAAAAATTATTTGCTCAAGTTCTAAGGGATCTTGACCCCTTTGAATTTTCCTCCTAGAAAATCAGTTTTTACACTGGCAACATAAATTAATATTAATCCTCTTGATGAATTCCTTTTGTAATGTAAATATATATTTGAGAAGATGTTAGAATCCCTTTGGAAGTTTCTTGGAATTACTAAATTGCTATGAGACTGATTTCCTGATTTTGATTTTCCTTAAAGGCAGTCAGCAGCCGCCAGTATGGTACCATTAAAAAGTTTTCTTTCTAAGTATCTGCCCCATTGGGTCAGTTAGATGGTACAGTGGATAGAGCACAGTCCCTGGAGCCAGAAGGGCCTCAGTTCAAATCTGATGTCAGATATTTAATAATAGCTTGGCTGTGTGACCTTGGGCAAGTCACTTAACCCCATTGCCTTGCAAAAAAAATTAATAATCAAAAAATAAACCAAAAAGAATCTGCCCCATTATCCTTATGAAGTTTGTCCTTCCCTTCGATTAGAACCTTTATTAAATATTTTAACTTATTTTTTTTATAAAAATAAATGACACAGCAAGCCTTTATTCTTTATTCACAACTTAGGTTGACTTAGGCCTTAGCAAGTACCAGATGTTTAATTCATATTTGTGAATTTAATTCAGTTATCACAACAGTTAAGAAGATGAGGGAGTGGGTTCAGACTTGTTTGGATGAGAAGAGTAAGAAAAGATCTGAGAACAGATTTTGGGTTTGGGGCTTCTGAAATTGTAGTATTAATGAACTGGGTAAGCAAAGGGCTAGAAGGGGTGGAGATGATAAAAAAACAATTTTTTGAGAGTGAATACTCTTATAACTTTTAAATAGAACTAAAATTTTTGTTTTCAATGGAATGTCTTACTGAGTCAGTCTACTCATTATGCTTAATTCTTTTTTAGAGGTTCTTTACCCAGGACCTTTTTAAATATAGTTCAGTAAATTGACTTTTTCTGTACTTACTATGACTTTTATTTTATACACTTAAATACATTATTCTGAGAAATGATTCATAGATTTCACCAGAAAGCCAAAAAGGAGCATCATATATATTTAAAATAAAGTTAGGAACCCCTTCTTTATTGAGTGTATAATGGAAAAACTACTGGACTTATAGTCAGAATGAATCTAAATACAAATCATATGTCTAACTCTTATTAGATGTGTGATCATGGTCATAAAACTCCATTCTTAACCTCAGTTTCTTAGTACAATGGGAGTTACATTAATAGTAACATTTTTAACTACCTTAAGGTATCATTATGGAAAATACAAGTAAAATCTATGTAAAATGTTAATGTAATATATATATATATATATATATATATATATATATATATATATATATATATATATACATACACACAGATGTCAGACTTTGTTATTTTTAATGATAAAGTCCTACATTGATAATAGAGAATGGCATCAAGGAGACCCTGGATTCTGTAAATTCTAACTGAACCTTATATGTCTTCCTAGTAGACCCTGAGTCCTTGAAAGCTGTACCAAAGACAGTGAGATTAATTTCTTCACCAGGGTATAAAAGAGGATTATCTGAGATGTGAGCACTCAATTGTTACCAGTATCTGTGTTTGGTTTTAGAGTGTGAAGCAAGGAGCAAGTGGGTAGAAGTTGTAGAGGATAGTCTGGAGTGAGATTAAGGAAAAAATTGTATAATAATGTTAATCATCTAAATATATAACGAATCACTTCCAGGGGTAATAGTTTATCCTTTACAGAAGGTCTTCAGGCTGAGATTGAATGATCACCTTGCAGAAAAGATTCTTGTTTGGCTATGTGTTATTTTAGATCAGATATTCTTAGTCTTCTTTCATGTTATTATGAACTTGTTTAGACAGTGAAGCCTTTGAAGTCTACCCTCTCAGAAGAATGTTTTTAAATGCACAAAAATAACATAAGATTCTAAGGAAGACAAATATGTTGACTCAAAATATTAAAAAATGAAATGAGTTCATGGATTCCAAGTTAAGAACTACTGGTAAGAATCCTTCTAACCCTTACATTCTTCCTATGATTTTATCTTATGGTCACAGACAGTATGAAAACCATCCTAGCAATGTCTAGAGAGCCTCATCACTAATTACTTTCAGAATACTGAATGTTAGCCATAGCAACTCTCTATGACCTTCCATATTCTCTATCTTCAAATGTTACACTAAGTTCTAAAAGAGTTGTACTCTACTTCAATGGCCTTACCAAAGAAGTTTCAGATAATTACCATTGATTTAATTTATAGATGAGTTTGACAAAGTCAGATGACTGCTTCCTGTGACTCATTTCTATAAGTACAATTCATGTAGCTCTAGAAATGGAACCACAAAGACAAGGTATGTGAAGATACTTTATCCCTCCAGAAGTGTGTGGCATGGTAGGCCAATTGATAAGTGTAGATCCTTCAACTCTTAATGTATTTATTAGTATGAGGACATTTTTTAATCTTTATCTTTTTTAAAAACTACTCTTAATTATAAGGGAAAATGGCTTCTATCATTGTCAAATACACTTTGATCATGTAAAAAATTTTGTGTGTTCACATATTTATATATGTGTATATGTGCATATGTGTGTATATATACCCATGTATATTACTTCATAAATCTATATATGATATTTAAAAAGCTACAATAATATTATCTTTATTATCATGATACATATAGGCATATATTCATATTATCATGTATACATATGAATAACATATAAGCATACACAAAAAGACATATATCTTTTTTTCTTGCACATCCTAGATTTGATCTGTAACCCTCTCCCTTCACAATGACAAAAGGTCATCTTTTATAAAGGAAGACCTCTGGCCCCAATTCTTTGTAGAGGTGAGAGACTTCAGCTAGGCAGTACTGCATATAATGTTAGATCTTTTTGATAAATTGTTTTGTTTTTAACTGAACATTTTCCTCCCTCTTTAATTGTTTTATAAGAGATTCTCTGGTAAAGAGAAGAGGGAGAGAGAAGGGAAAAGAGGAAAATGCAAAGGCGAAAGGGTAGGATACATTGAAAAAGATAGGTTGTTTAAATTGTTTTTTTAAGACAGCAACATTTCTTAAAATGCAAATGAGATCAAATTATTATTTTTCTCATGGTATATTCTAAGTCACTAACAACCAAGAAGTGTACTAAACTCAGTGAACTATACAAATTAATTCTGAAGATTTCCTACCATTAAGACCTTTGCTACTCAATGAGCAAATAGGACTAATATTTACAAAATCATTTTTTTGATAATAACATTAAATTGTATATATAACATATATGTAGGGTCAATTAAGACTGGAATCATTGTGGAAATTTTCAAGTATAATATGTATTTTAAAGTATGCCTTTAAGTACAGAATGAATTTAGATGGTAGCAAGATAGCAAAACAGTCTTTGGCACAATTCAGAGAAGAAAAAGAAAGAATAAATAACCATCAATACATTTTAAGCAGCAGTTAAATTTCTCATCCAAAGATTACATTTACCTTAAATTGTATGCAAAGTATCATGACTTTGGAGACTTTGCCTATGAAATAGGTATAAACACAGACATTTTCATTACTTTCTAATGCATAAAGAAAATAATTGTCATCTTGTTAAATGCTATTATAGGTAGGAATGCCCCCTCATGAATAGAGGCTCATTCCTTTGCTTCAGAATAGAACTACACTTAAAATTATCTCCAAAAAGATAATTTTCTTTAAAATATGCAAATAATTTTACTGATTATTTTATATGTGTGTGTTTATGTATATTATATATGCATATATACAAACACATACACACACATATATATGTATATATCTATATCTATATATATATCTATATATATATATATCAAGTGAAAGAAGTATATTGCCATAAAAACTAGACCTGTGATTTCATTAATATAGGAAACTCTAGGATGAATAAATTCCCTCTTTCAATACATGTTGGTCCCTTCTCTACAGTTTATAATCTTAAAGAGTCACCTAGAATCTTGAGTGATTGATTCAAGATTATACAGCTAAAACATGTCAGGTAGGACTAGCATTAAAATCAGGTCTCGGACTAGCATTAAAATCAGGTCTCTTTCCACTGTCATAGTGAATATTGTACCTATTTAATTTATATATTTGAATACTCTCAGAAAAACTAAGAATTCCATATATAATAGACTGATTGTCTTTCACAATCTTGTACTAATCTTTCTAGCTTTATACAATATTTCTCAGCTTTGTAAACACCATTCCATCAAAATGGAGCATAGATCAATTATTTTGTCTTATCTAAATTTTGTATCTCCCTGGACCCAAATATAGTGTTCTATCCATGGTACAGACTAATTAAATATTTTTAAAGACAATTAGTTGAGATAATGATGAGAATTTGGCCTTGGACTCTGGAAGACCTGAATTGGACTGTCTCAATCATTTACTGGCAGTGTTATGCTGAACTAGTAATTGAGCTTCCCTTGATCTGTTTCTTCATATGTGAAGTAGAGATCATAAAACCATCTCCCTCACAAGGTGGTTAAAAGAATTAAACAATATATGTAAAGCATTTTACAAACCTTAAAGATCTATACAAATATTAGCTGTTGCTCAACTATTTTGTGTTTCTGTGTATGCACGTTTGTCATGTTCTCCTTTCCACCTTCAAAAAATCTTTTGCAAAAATCCCCTTCTCTATCCTCAGATTGCGCCCACCCTGTTGCAAGTGGTCACCATGTCATGTCTCAGGCTTTTCCTTTTAACTTCCTACATCATGGTGCTACTAGCTCAAATACAGCATCCACTCAGTTATCAAAGTGATTTTTCTAAATATCATTTGACTTTTAAAGTCTCTCATAATCTGACTTTTTCCACCTTTCCACTCTTCTCTCTTTTCATTTTTATTTTTTCTCCACTCCACATCCAACATAATCCAAAGATACTGGCATACATGCTATTCCTCTCACATGGCATGGCATCTTTCAGATCCCTGACTTTTTATTGACTTCCCCATGCCTGTATTGTTCTCATTCCCCACCTCCATTTTTGACTTCCCTGATCTCTTTTAAGACTCAGCCCAATTCCCATCTTCTGCCATAGACTTTTTCCTATTTAGTACCTCTGCACTAATAGTACCTTCCTTCTATGATTAACTGTCAAACTGTTTGTGTATATGTATGTGTTTGTGTGTATCTATCAATAATGCATTTTTATGTTATTGTCACCATTATTAAGAATAAAGTTCAGTGAGATCAGAGACAGTATTGTGTCTTCTTGTATTTCCTCTTCTTAGCACAATGCCTAACATATTACAAATGCCTATTGACTGACTCACTGAGGAAGGAGGGAAGGAAGGAAGGAAGGAAGGAAGGAAGGAAGGAAGGAAGGAAGGAAGGAAGGGAGGGAGGGAGGGAGGGAGGGAGAGAGGAAGGGAGGAAGGGAGGGAGGGAGGGAGGGAGGAAGGGACGAAGGGTAAAAAAGGAAGGAAGGAAGGGATGATATAGTCATGCCATACTGCTGACTTTTGTAAATCAACAATATGAAAGCATACTTCTAAAGATAGAAGAAAATAAAATAAATTTTTTGGTCTTATGGCAGTTAAAATATTTTAGTTTATGTTTTTAAGAATTCTAAGCACTTTGCAAGGAATTCTTTTTATATTCTTCATCTTAAAAAAAATCAAAATAACTATTTCTGATTCTTCTTGTCATTCAGAATATAGACAAAATGGTTAGGGATAGTGAAAAGCTATATCATTTACTTGAGAAAAACTATATAATTAGTCAGCACTGAGTATAAACTTCATCCATCTAAGTAAGAGATTAAAAATACACACTGGTAGTATGAGGATTGATTAGTTAACATATGAAAATTAGGGGAAAAAACAAGTATGAAGCCAAATGGATTTTAATGAGACAATGTTTATTTCTATGACAATCTGTGTATAAAATCAAGCTTTATTGTCTTATGTTGGAATAAATGTTGATATAGCCATGGCAGTTCTGAACAGCAAGATATCTTGGTTTTCCAACCAACCAAATGACCCCAATGAGACTGCTGACACTTAAATCCCCAAACCAATAAATGTTTCAAATTTCCATATTGTTTGGGTAACCATAGGCAATGACCATTTCATTTTATTTATGTTGTAGGATTACTCCACACCACTGAAATTCAAACTGAAGCAAAACACTGGAAAAGTAGCAGCAGCAGCATGAGTAAATAAGTCTAAATAAAGAAGCCCTAAATGAGAACTGAGAAAATGACTGCATTTGGGCAGCCTTAAAATATCAGACAGTTGTCCAGAGGAAAAAACATATGACTGACTTGGAGCTTCAAGAGTAAATTAATAAATAAAAACACCTACAATAAACTGAGGTCAAACAGTGGCTTTTGCCTCATAGATGTATTGTCTTTCACACCTTCCAGATGAGCTAGACTACTATGGAAACTATAGTCTCTGCTAATTTGCAATTGAAATCAATTGATTTAAAATGCTGTTGTACCTGGACTCTTGAGAACATAATTTCAATTATATTTGGACTTTGAAAAGAGAGGAAAGCCAATTTAGCTGTTACTGTGACTAGGAAGCCAAGGATCCTTAGAGTTGATAGCAAAAGACTGGGAAGGAAGTTATCTACTCAATTAATTTCTGGTATGTCTGTCTGTTTACCCTCTTGTGTGGCCTGTTTTATTCTTAGAGATTCAGATTTACATTGTCTGGGTGTTCTAATCTCAGAGAAAACAAAAGCATCTCTGTGAAGCAACCAGATGAGAATCAGTCTTTGAACTGAGGTCGTTTACTAATCCAGTCAGTAAATTATAACTACAGAAAAAGTAAAAACTATAATGTCTACTTTGTTTTTAAAAAAAGATTATTATTAAAGTTTATTGTTAAAACTTACAAATCCTAAGTAACAAATTCTGGTTGTAATGTTAATAATCTTTTATTTTTTATCTTAATTTTTTTTTACTGTCTGTATTTTGCCAGATCTAATAATGAATCATTTTTAAAATTATTTTAAATTAATAATAATAATAATAAAATTTGAATTTGGAATTGCCACATATTTTAAGATTTTATAAATTTTGTTCAATCAGTTTTGGTTAAGATATTAGTCTCATTTTATAGCATTTATAGCATTGAATCTAATATTGTGATAAGAATATAGTCATGGAATTAAGAATTTGACTTAAACTCATAAATAAGAAATCAGCAAATCTCATCTTTAAATTATAATCCAATCAATTATTTTACAAATGGTTTATTTACAGCAAATCTTGCTTTCAATTATATGCATGAGGTGTTCAGGGATAACTGTTTAACCCTTTTCAGGCTGGCCAGTTCATCTTTGACATTCACAGTCACCCAACTTTCATCTCTGATTCCAAGCAGCTATAATGTAGGTAGCAGCTGCACCCTGCTAAACAGTCTAAACAAGATTGAAATAATCAACAAGCCTCAAACTTGTCAGTAAATTTGGGGAGTGTCTATACCAAGCATGCAAAGACTTCCCCCTGGTAGAATGGGCAGATGAGAACAATTTGTTTCAAGGCCATGAAAGCAGCTGAAGCAGTCAAAAATGAAGTAGGTAGAATTTGATGAAGCATGAAAAATGTCAAGTTCATCCACTGCACCCTTGCCTATTGCCAGTCATTTTGACTTTTGTCCTGCCACTGGACTTTGACTCAGGAAGGGAGATTGAAGCTATGATGTTGTGCAGTTCTGACTCCTTTAAATCATATTTGAGGCCAAACCATCACTTATGATATAATTCATCCTCCCTGAAAACAAAGGACAAGTTTTCATATTCAAAAAATTAGTTTCATCAATATAGGGAAACCAGGTGGAAAAATTCATTTTGCTAATTCAAGTTGGCATCTTCTCTGCACCCTGTAGACTTAGAGACATACCCCCAAAACACTGGGCCCTGGGTCACACATAGTCTGTGTGAGAGGCAGGGTTTAAATTCAGATCTTCCTAACCTCAAGTTCTACGGTGTCTATTATATTACACATACATACACACACACACACACACACACACACACACACACACACACACACATACATATAATATACAAATAACTTTCATCTCTGTTTTTCTCCTGTCTAAAAGCACATTGTAAAAAATAAATAAAATAAAAGCATATAGTCATCAGAAGCCAGGAATGACTACTTTTAAATTAAAAATCTTTATTTCTTGCCTTTTATATTCAGGATAAGTGTAAACCTCAAATAGATGAGGCATTAAGACAACTTCCATAGGATTGATGCATGGTATCTTTCTGAGAAGTCTCCAAGCATATTATTGAACTGTATAGTAGGAAAAGATAAACAATGAAGTTACTGGTTGAAAGGATGTGTATTCCTGAGAGATATTCATGATGCTATTTCATTTTTTCTTTTTGCAGACCTATGATTTCTATAATTCAGGAAAGTCCAGATGAGGAAATCCTTTCTAGCAATGCAAATCAACAACTTATTTGTTCCTTAGAGCCTTAGAGAATTAGTTACCTAGATCAAGGAGAAGTTAAGAGGCTTGCACAGGATTACCCAGTTAATAAATGTCAAAGATAAAATTTCTGAATCCAGGTCTTCATGGCTTTGAAGCCAGCTCTAATCTCTCTGCCTCTCTCTCTTTCCCCATTACAAAATTTAAAATGTTGTGAAATGTCATCAAACACATTTAAAGCCATATATCCTAGCACTTCTAAGCATGAAAAATTCCAATTAAACATATATGATTTTCAAAATTTATCTTCATTTGTGGATGATACAGACCTTTTTGGTTTTTGTTTTTTCTTTTTTTTGGGGGGAGTAGGGGGGTTGGGCCTTTTTTTGTTTATTTGTTTTGTGTCCTACACACATATCCACCAGTCATACTCAGGAAGCAGAGAGTGGGGCTGGCTGAGTGAGGAACCTACCTGGAGCTAACCTCAGAATGTGTAAGAAGAGAGGTGCAAAGGAACAAAAAAACCTATAAAAAACAAAAAAAAATTGAGCTTATTCAATGATCTTAGAAAAATAGAGAAACTGGTTTCTTAGGCTAATAAAGAGTTTGCTCAAAAGGCAGCAAAGTATTGACAAAAAAGAATTTTGTAATGACATATATTTAGAACTGGAAAGTCCAATTGACTCAATGTACAGTTAAGGACTCTAAGACCCAGAGAGAGATCATAGAACTGGAAAATCAGAGGGTTATAAAGGGCAAGGAGCTAACATTCAAAATTAAGTCCATAGTCCAAATTCTGATCTCTAGGCCATTCTACAACTGAGTTCAGGTATAAAGTCAAAGTTAATGAACAAGAAATGTTGGTTCAAAATTATCTTTTGGAAATATATTTACATTGCCTACCTGATCTTTTGAATTAGCCATACCCCTTCATTTAAATACATAATCAATTAATCAATAGTCAGAAACTTCATTTGATGAATGGAAGTTGGTAATATTGACAGAAATTAATAAATTTTGCAATAATTTCATAATCCCGTGATAACCATCATATTTCTTTTATATAGCAATGACATGTTTTCCAGGTAACTGTTGTCATAACACCAAAGATTAACCTCTGTTTCATATAGGCTTCAAATGCCAGAAACAAATATTAAGGAAGCATAAGTCAAAATGAGACTTGCTGACTGAGGGGAGGATGTTATACCCCGGAAGAAGTTCAAATGTATTTCTCCAAGTCTCCAATGTCAAAAACAGTTCAGAGACAGAATTCAGAGAGTGAAATAGGAAAATAAACAAGAAAGATATTGAAGCATGTTTTAAAAAATTAGAAATATTTGTTCTTTAATCATATCTGACTCATGACTCCTTTTTGAGTTTTCTTGGCAGAGACTTGCCATTTTCTCCTTCATTTCATTTTACAGATGAGGAAACTGAGGCAAACATGGTTAAATTACCTAACCAGGTTCACACAGCTACTAAGTATCTTAGGTCACAAGCCCAGCACTATATCCACTATGCCACCTGGTCTCATGGTATAATGAAATAACTAATCTAGGAGGCAAGAGACTTGCCATATGACTTTTGGATTCATGATTTAATTTCTTTGAAACTTAATTTCAGTGATGAATTTGGACTAAATTATTTATAATTACATTTTAGCTTTATTCTTTTTTTTCTTTAAGGTAATGGGGTTAAGTAACTTGCCCAAGGTCACATAGCTAGACAATTATGAAATGTCTGAAGTTGGATTTGAACTCAAGACTTCCTGACTCCAGGGCCAGTACTCCATTTACTGCATCACCTAGCTGCCCCTACATTTCAGCTTTGATCATCTATTTCTATCATTCTGTGAATGAGTAGTGATTACAGTCTTTAGGAAATATTAACAAAAAACAGTCAATTTTTTAAAATTTATTTTTGATCAGTCAAATTCAAAAGAAAAAATACACATAACCAGGTAATATTTAAAGAATAGAGGAAAACCAAAGAAAGGGTTGGTATCTAAAGTCAAAGGGCAGGATCATATACTTTGAAGTATGTTTTTGGTTTTTTTCTATAGAGGAACAGAATAAGACATAAGCTCCTAAAGAACTTTTTTTGCCTTTTTTATTTTTTTTCTAAAGGATTAGCAGAATTTCCAGCACATAATAAATATTCAACAAATATTCATTAACTAAATGAACAGTAAGTCAAAATTGCTACAAATTGAACAGGGCATTATTTCATGTCTTTTTGAAGTCATAGTACATGCTTGACATGATAGTAGCCTGGAATCTAAAATATTGTCACCTGTGTGATAGCTAAGCTAGGAGATATCTAGAGTTAGCTTAGTGACCTATTGTCATGGATCTATGAGTTACAAATGTTATGACTGATGCAAATTGGAAACCAAGTAATGTTTTTGAGTCAAAAATATGAATGTTAATCCTAGTAATAACATTGCACTGACTGTGTGATTTTGAGCAGTTCTTTTTCACCTGCCTGGGTCACAGCTTCTTCTTCTTTAAAACAAAGGGATTAACCTCAATGAACTCTAAGATCCTTTCCAACTCTTATTCTATAAACCTATGAACTTCTATTTCTATTGTGTTTTGAAATACGACTTATGTCCTATGTCCTAGGTTACAAAAATGCTACAGGACTTTTAATAATCCTTAGCACTATTCTGAAGCACTTTAAAATAGAGATATTCCTACATGAGATACCTTTTTATTCCTTTGTAAAATAGACTTCAATTATCAAGGCAAGGTGAGAATGTTTATTTTAAATAGCAGGAGAGGTAAAAGTAGCAAAACAAATTAAGAATTATAGACTACCAGTGATGGTAATAGCTAGCAAAGATATAGAACAAAAAGGTTTACAAAGCACTTTCCATCCTTTAAGTCATTTGATCCTTACAACCTGTAGAACTGGTGCTTTTGTTGTTGTTGTCCAGTCATTTTAAGTTGTGTCCAACTTCTCTGTGACCAGATTTTGTGATTTTTGTTTATTGGCTTGTTTGCTGGCAAACATACTAGAGTAGTTTGCCATTTCCTTCTCCAGCTTAGTTTCCAGATAAGAACTGAGGCAAACAGGATTAAGTGACTTGTCTAAAGTAACATAGCTAGTAAGTGTCTGAGGTCAGATTTGAATTCATGAAGGTGGGTTTTTCTAATTCCAAAACCAGTGCTCCATCCACTGCAACACCTAGCTACCCATTGGTTAGATGCCACACCACTTTAAAAAAAATAAAGAACCTGAAATACAAGGAGATGTGCCCAGGATCACATAACTAAGAAGTGTCTAAGAGGATTTTAATTCAGTTCTTTCTGATTCCCAATTTCACCCTCTATCCACTTCATCAATAGTAATAAAATTAAATTTAAAAATGGTAGGACTAAGAGGCACTCATAAGAGGGACAATATATGGATACAAGCATTCTGAAAAATAGCATGACAGCATGTAGTAAAAATTAAACTTAAAAAACTGATCAAGTAAAATATTAAGACCTTTTAGGAAAGTATTATTTTTTTTCTATTTCTTTCTTAGCACCTTGCACAGACTTTTACACATAATGTTGAGCCATTTTTCAGACACATGTTTGACTTTTCATGAACCGATTTGGGTTTTTCTTTTTTTTTTCTTTTTTTCTTTTTTCTTTTTTTTCTTTAGGTTTTTGCAAGGCAAATGGGGTTAAGTGGCTTGCCCAAGGCCACACAGCTAGGTAATTATTAAGTGTATGAGACTGGATTTGAATCCAGGTACTCCTGACTCCAAGGCCGGTGCTTTATCCACTATGCCACCTAGCCGCCCCCCATTTGGGTTTTTCTTTAGAGCAATTTATCATTTACTTCTTCCATTCATTTTACAGACTGAAGAACTAAGGCAGAGTTAAATGTCTTACTCTAAAAATAATTGTTGAATTGAATTAAATTGATAATTAGCTTTCTTACTAGCAATTCTATTGCCAAAATTTTATTCTAGCAAGCAGTGCAGAAATGGGAAAGCTAAACCCTAACACAAATAAGGCAGTTAGGCATATTCAATGAATTGGGCTTCAGGCTAATCCTGGTTCCAGAAGTGCCTGTTTTTCATTTCCAGAAGAGGACTCAAGGCTCTTTTCTCTCCTTGAGAGGACTCCAAAAAAAATGTGAGGAGGGAAAAATATCTGCACAAAAAGTATTCAGAGATGCTATATATTTATAATAAGAGAAAATGGAAATAATCTATATGTTCAGCAATTGATGTAATTTGTCCTTCATTCTTAAAGAAGACTAAGATGTCAGGGAGGTGATGCATGAGAAGCACATGAATTGGATTTGAGGGAGGGGGAGGAATTCAATAAGTCATACTTTCTCCTCCAGAGTCATCTGTGTCCAGTAGCAAGATATGGATCAGGATGACTGGAGATGACCTGGATGCCTGGCAATTAGGTTTAAGTGATTTAACCTAAGATCACACAGCCTAGTGTCACATGTCTGAAGTTGGTTTCAATCTCCCATCCTGACTCCAAAAGCAGTACTCTATCCACTGCTCGACCTAACTGCCCTTCCAGGAATTGAGTAATGACTAAACACATTGTTTATATTGTTTATATTCCTGTAATGGAATATTATGGTGCTATAAAAAGATATCTAGGAAACATACAATGATTCTGTGGAAAAATACTCTCAGTGATAAAAATCAAGATTAACAGAACAAGTATATAAATTATCAATATATTAGTATGCATATATATATATATATATATATATATATATATATATATATATATATATATATTGACCAAAGCTACATTTCTGAAATTGAATAAAAGAGGGAAGAAGGAAAGACAGGAAGAAGGAATAAAGATCCAAGGTTAACAGCACATAAGAAAGATCTCAAAAAGAACACAGAAGGAAAATATGTCTTTTTTTAAAGTTATTTTTTTCTATTTTGTTATATGTTAATGGCTTTATGAAAGATTTTGCTCATTACTTTTGTAAGTTTATGTGGCAGTTTCTTTTAATGTCTATTACAATATAATACATTCCAAAATGCTATGCAATGTTTTTTTCCAGATTTGAAAGTTAAGAATTTTCCCCCTTAAAAAAAAGGCAGGGGCAAAGGGATTGAGATTTTCAGGAATGTCTTTGATTCTAAATCTTGGATAGGAATTGGAATTGTAAGAAAATTTGATGGTTATTCTTAAATATCTAAAGGGATGCATTTCCTCCCCTCCAAAAAACCCAGTAGAAGTGACAAAGGCATTAAATCCATGTCTTTTAAGGATTTGATAAATACCCAAGTTCCATCTTTTCTGCTTTTTCTTTCTGTTTTCTTTCTCCTTTTTTACTCTCCTCTGCAATTAGATTTAACATAATAAATTTATTCTTAACATGTTACCTAAATATGTTATTATTCTAATTAAGTAAATTTTTTTATATATCTATTCTCATGTACATAAGTGTATAGGTAAAATATTTCAGATTGATCACTTTTTTTAACTCTGTAATGTCATTTTGTTGCAAATCATAGAATTCTATGATTTTCAAAAATTCAACATTGTATCAATGGAGAAATATATTGGGCACAAATATCATATATATATTTCCAGTGATGGGTTCTATAGTATAAATGAAAATTTAAAAATCATTCTCAAGAGCCTATATTGGCAGAAAAGAAAACTCCATGACTACTTAGCAAAATCAAGGGATAATAGATGAAAAAATCTGAGCACTACGCTGATCTGTACAAATTTGAAAATTTGACGGAGGTCCTCTAAAACTGGACAAAACTTGCTGAAGATTTAATAAATTTTGTGGACAAAAATTACATAAAATGGGAAGACATTAACAAGTTAGGTTTAGTACCAGTATGTTGAGTCATTTAAGTAGTAAATTCATTTTTGTTCATCTGGTCTTCCTTTTTGCCAGTGGCCTTCAATGGAAAAATAAAATTCTATTTATGGGGACATAGATTTAGAGGATAGAAAAACTTAGTAATAATCTGTATTCTAGAATATTAATTTTATTCATCAGGAAAGTTAGGTCCAGTGAAGTAAAGAAAAATCAAATTTTAACCCACGATTATACTGATAGTACATAGTAGAACTGTAATTCAAATATAGACCCTTTAACTACAAATTCAGAATTTTTCTATTATATAAAATTGCTTCATTATATTATTGTGTTATATGAGGCAATTTCATCTATTAATTACATTTTTTCTTATGTGATGTGACCTAGAAGCGAAAAAGAAATCCAATACCATCTGAACATATAAAATGCACACCTGAAGATTCTCAGATGACATATATTAGTATCCAGGTTATATATTTTATTGCATCATTAGTATTATTACTATTATTAATGTTAATATATTAATAACATATACTACTTTTACATATTTTATCATGTCTATTACCATTAAAATATTATACTGCTAATCATATCTGATAGACTTGTTCTTTCAAATGAAATATTTGTAAATAGTTTAATAGCAACTGGTTCAAAGCACTTTTAAAATGTTTGTTTCCTTCCCCTTCCTGAGTCTTCTAGGTTAAAAAAAACCCAGTAACTCATAGGATCCTAGACCTAAATGAGAAAGATCTAAAGAAGGAATTTTTATAGATTAGGAAATTTAGGCACAAAGATTACAGGAAGTGATTTGACCAAGGTCCTATAGGTAGTAAACAGAAGATATGAAATTGAAACAGCTCCTGTCATTTCAAGTTCAGTAGTCTTCCCAATGCACTCTGCTGCTTCACAAAGAACAAAAACTTGTAATTTCAGAAAACAAAAATTAAACCAAGGAAATTTATGACATTGCTAAAAATAATACTGATGATAATAATAAAATTTTAAAAGATGATCTTTGGAAAAAATTGGTCATTAGATCAGTAAATAGCATACAATCTATCTGGCTTATTCTCTTTAAGAAGGGTCATCTACACAATCCTATTATTATATTTTGTGGGCAATGATGTGAAAACCTGGTCATATTTTAAGTTGGTCAAATATTCAGTGACAGAATAGTAATTTCCAAATGATAGCATTTATTTTTCAAAACCGAAAAATCATCCCCCAAGTCTTTTACAAATGCAAATGCACTTAATTTATAAATTGTGTGTACTTCAAGGGCAATGGAACACATATGTTTCCGATTCATATACATTAACTCATCAGCATATTGTTTTATTAAAGCTATTTGATGTTGGAGAGGCCCTTTGAGTCTTTGCATAAAACACTCCAAAGGGTTTAAGTGTTCTCCTTAGAGAAGGGAAGTTAGACTGAGGCCATATTTGACCCAAAGAACTCTCAAGTTTTGTTCAGAACACAGAATTCATGGAACCCAGAATAGCCCTGATTATAAGGAAACAGCTTTAGTAGAACAGAAACCTGATTATGTACTCTGTGTTCTGAATACTTCTGATCAGTCTGGTCTGGACCTATAGTGTGATCAGTCTCCATCTTTCAAATAAAACTATTTTTGATGCAATTTGACCTAATTATAAAATCAGAGTCTCTTTTCTGCAAAACAAAATGTCTAAGCAAAATTCCAAAAGAGCCAAGACCTTTGAATTATAGCTTGCTATGGCTTCACTGAGTTTTAATTCAGTAAAAATTATGTATGAACTTGAGTAGAGAATAGACTTTATTTGTTTCAAATATTGCTACTTAAAGAAACTCATGAACTTAAACAATATATTTATAACTCCTAAAACATTTTACGTACATAGTCTTTGACCTAAGTTTCTTTTAACATATGTAGTTTGTGAGCATTTTTTAAAATAGAATCAGAAGGCCCTAAGTCAGATATTTAATTGGATTGATCTGGTTGCTAGCATATCCATGCAAAAATCCAAAGGACAGATTTACAAAGTAACCCATTTGTTTCTCCATTGCAGTGAACTGCCTAAAAGTTTAACACTAACAAATCATCAGTTGTTTGTTGTGAAATAAGTTATCTGAGCATGGTGGCTAAGGGAGGGACTCCAATCACTTTGCTTACCAGTGAAGCAATAAGATAACACTCTGTATTGTGATTTTAAATGAGGTTCCAATTCCTTCCTGCAAATGACACTCTTGCTGACACTCCTGAGAATGAAAGTATTTTAATTACACTACACAAGGAATAGATTGATTACAATAACATCCAAATACAGCAACTAATACATTAAAGATAATGGGTTAGTAATACTATAATCAAAGTAGAAGAAAAAGATAAAGATAACATCACCAATTCAGGGGAGCACCAACTCTGAACAGTCTGTGGCTGGGGGTATCCCATGTTCTTTTCCAGCCTTTCTGTTAAGTCCGGTTTGGGAAAGAAAGGAAGAGAGAGAGAGAAAGAGAAAGAGAGAGAGAGAGAGAGAGAGAGAGAGAGAGAGAGAGAGAGAGAGAGAGAGAGAGAGAGAGAGAAAAGAAAGAGAGAAAGAAAAGCCCCAGGCAGAATCAACTCTCCTTGGGTGAGATTCTCCCCAATGCTTGTAGCCTCAAGAGTATTTATCAGTGGAGAACAAAGAAGGCTAGTTGTTAATTCAGTTGGGAGGGATTCCCTTAGTTGGGAGGGAGTTCCTTTAATATGAGAACAAAGAAGGCTAGATGCTAATTTAGTTAGGAGGGATTCCTGAGTTCCTTTGACAGAAATGTGGGAAAAGCCTACAAGTCTAGCAGTTTGAAGACTTCAAGGAAATGCCATAGGAGGCCAGAAGATTTTACTTTGAATAAGGTCAATACTGTGAGAATAGCCAGTTCTCCTCAGTACTACCTGTGTATTCCAAGGAGTGGCTGGCTCCTGGAGTCTTTGAGATGTGGCCAAATCACCTATGGAATATCTGGGGGGGGGGAGGTAAATTCGTGAGGAAGGCACATCCTCATACAGGCTTGAAAGAACTTACTTATAAGAAAACTTCATTTTCTCATTCACACTCAAAACATTATTAATTCACAAACTCAACCTTTGCCAGTTTGGCAAAGATTATAGACCTCTAACACATTGTTGCTGATGAGAGCTTTTGTAGTATAAAAGCATGAAGGGGTAACAATATTTACACAAAGTCCTCAAACAATTCTACTTTTTTGATTTTGGCATTCTAATAGACCAGTATTTGGGGGGGGGGGGGGATGCTGAGGAGAAATTGAATGTAGCATAAAATCATAGATGAGCTAGCATTTCAGTATAATGATTGTCTGGTACTCCCAATAGAAATGTGAGAAAATTTGGACAAAGAGAGGGTAAAAGCCAGGCCAACTAGGAAACAAGATTTCCAGTGTGAGGAGAAAATTATATAGAGCTAAATTTGTCCAACTTTTTAGTCTTGTCTTTCTTACATCATGGTAAAACTGAATTTATCTTTCACATTCCCCCATCTCCATAGATACAACATGGTCCAAAAGTCTTGGTGTAGATTTTAGCTTCTGAAGCTAAAAATTGCATCAAGACTTTTGGGACATAATGTAGATAGCATAAGATCAGTAGTTTGCAATAGTTAATTGACTGTTTTCAAGAGAGACCTTAGGGCCATGGTAAGAGGTAGATTAGATCTGGAGCTAAGGACAAAGGGAAGGCTGTTTGAAAGAGGCCAGCACATACTATCTTAAAAGCCTGAAATTCATAGACCCTTTCACATATTATTGTCTTACTTTTTTTTCCAAGCATTAATTCACACACTCCTTTTGGAATTTCCTTCCCCCATTTTGCTCATGAATAGTTTTGCCTATTTTCTTATGCCTTTGAATCTCTGTGATGTGAAATCCTTGGATTTGAGTAGATTAAGAAAAGCAGCCTAATATTTTGTACACTTAATGATCATGCCTTTTACCCAAGATAGTCTGGTTTTATGAATGGCTTTTGCAATTTGTGCCAATATTTTGGAAACAAACTATCTAGCCACAGTGTCTCTGCTTCTACTTGCTTATATGTTTGCATAGTTTATTAGTAAACACCCTTGGCTAACTAAAATTCAAAGCTGATCTCTGAGCAAACAAACCTGACCTCTGAGATTTCTCTCCTTACTCCTTCACCGGTTTAACCATTTTCCCTCCCTCTTTATGAACATTAGACTTATTGATTCAAATAAATTATTGAGTTTTCTGATACCCAAATTCACCATAGCCTGGTAGGAAGCTGTTGCCTGGCAATTAACTCTTGACCTCTGGGAAGTACACATAATTATGGCTTCTGTGTCAATGGTTCAACTTCTAAGGGGAAACATTCAATTAATATTGTCAAGCTGCAATGTCACAGCCATAATACAGAAGAAACCTTTGTTGACTCAGAGTCAAATGGTGTCAAAACACAGCAGGAAGCAGTTATTAACTGATCTGGACTTTCTCAACTCCAGATCACTAGTAGCAAATTCATTATAGAAAAAAGATAATTTAATAAGCAAGTTAGCTGTAAACATAACTATTGACATTGACAATAGAGCTATTCTACCATTAAAGATAGACTCTTATATTGGTTTTTTCACCTGTGAGTCCCCTATTCCCTCTCTCTCCCAAATTTGGCAACAATAAATCATTTCTGCAAGTAGATAAGAACAGCTAACCTACTGGGAGGGTGAAAGTAGAAGGTTGTATGAACACAAGAAACATGTGAAGACACACCAGCTGCTCTAATATGTTTATCATGCTAGATATTATAGAAACTTGTATACCAGGCAAAAGGCAGAACAGAATTTCAAGGCAACCATTCTGTGAACTGGAGCATGTTTGATCCATCCTTGGGATGTATTTATCTTTCAATGTGACGAAGACCATATGCATTCACTTAAAAGATGCCAATATCATACACGTGTGTCTTCAAAAGCTCTACGTTCATGAAAACAATTTTTTGGCATTTCATCCTCATGTGGGGGGGAGCTCAATTTAAGTTCCTTATGTCACTAAGCTGTATTCTGGGATTTAATAGAGAAGGGTGCTCTTAGACTCTCATCAGTTTCCTAAAGAATCCAAAACATACTCATGGATTTAATTTATGGCAAACATTAAGAAAGACTTGCATCTTTACCCTCTCATTCCTCTACACCAGCCAGGCACATTTATGTGCTGCCACTATCAAGCTTATGGCTACTAGAGCCTGAGATCTGTTTTAAACTTAGAGAGTAATTGGGGTTTTTTATTAAGTTATTTCAGTTGTGTCCAACTTTTTGTGATCCCCTATTTGGGCTTTTCTTGGCAAAGATACTAGAATGGTTTGCTCTTTCTTTCTCCAGTTTATTTTACTGGTAAAGAAAGTAAGGCAAACAGTGTTAAGTGCTCATCCAATGCCTGGTACAGATTTGAACTCAGGTCTTTCTGAACCCAGGTCCAGCATTCCAATTACTTCACCACCTAGCTGCCCCAAGGGAACCTGGTTTAATCACAATCACAATATATATTCTATTTATGCTGTTCTGTGTACATGTTTTCTTTTCTGGCACTCCATGCTTACTACTGAGACCACTGTCCTAGATTATGACTTCCTATTGCTCTGAAGAGTTGGTCTGAGTTCCTGACCTCTATCTGAGTTCTGTTTTTTAGGCTCAGCCAAAATTTCTCCTCCCAGGCATCTGACATCATTGTGCTAGCAAAATTAAGAACACAGTGGAGAGAGAAAAGAAATGTGAACACTGCAGTGAGAAATGCTTTTCCAGTATTTGCATTCAAACAATATTCATAAACCACTGAAAGAAACATAGATATCTAGTATTTGATCTCAAAGACCAATTATGATTGTATATTTGAGAATAAATAAGATGGATACAAAAACAGAACAAGACAGAGAGCAAGACAAAAAAAAATGTTTTTCCTGATCCTTCTTCCTCCTATTCCCTCTCTCCTCCATATCTACCCTATATTCATGTAGCATATATTCATGTATATATTATGTATATATTTTCACATTGCAATTATATTCTGTATGTAATATATATATATATGTATATGTATATATATGTATATATGCATATGTATATTCTGTAAGGCAGGTAGCTGCCCAGGCAGCAGTCCTGGAGGCAGGTCTAGTCTTAGTTTAAATTTGGCCTCAGATGCTGATAAATTGAATAATCCTGGCCAGGTCACTTTATCCTCTTTATCTCAGTTTCTTCATTTATAAAATGAGTTTAAGAAGGAAATGGCAAATCATTCTAGGATGTTTCCCAGGAAAATCCCAAATGGAGTCACACAGAGTTGGATATGACTGAAACAACTAAATAACAATTTATTTCATATATATTGATAGGTGTAGTTGTTTCCTTCTCCATTAAAATGTAAATTTCTTGATGTAAGGAGCTATTTCATTTTTTGTTCTTGTAACCCCAATGCTTAACACCATGCCTTAAATAATGCAAATGATTAAGAAATACTTATTAAGGGGTGGCTAGGTGGCACAGTGGATAGAGCACTGGCCCTGGAGTCAGGAGTACCTGAGTTCAAATCCGCCTTCAGACACTTAATAATTATCAATCTTTGTAACCTTGGGCAAGCTACTTAACCCCATTTGCCTTGCAAAAATATAAATAAATAAACCTAAAAAAAGAAATACTTATTAATGTGAATGAGCAAGTGAAAGGAAAGGTACAGAAAGTTCCTTGTTGGAAAAGTCTTGACATTCCCCTTGGAATATATCATGTTTATTCATGACTATAATAGCAACTTGCCTGGATAACAGGTATATGGAACTGGCCAGTGAAAATCTAATGCTCTGGGTAATCATGTCTAATTGATAATTTTGGGGTCATTCACCTTCCCCCTCCCCCAACATCAGAGATTCTTGTCATTCTCAACATGATTACTGCCTGCCTTACACATAAACTGAGAATTCTCCTATATTGTTCCACTTGATTTGGTACTTCAGATATTATGTAGTCATTGCCTCTCTCTAAATGCCAGTAAATAAATAAACATTCTGGACAAAAAATAACTTGTGAATATAGTGAACCTCTATTAAGAAAATAGAGTAAGAATTAAATCATATTGTATGAAACAAAGATCTCCTAATATGAACTAATACATTTGTATGAACATGAACATGAACAATACCGAAAAGAAAAAGTAACTGCAAAAAAGGAGAATCCATTGCTGTGACTTAGCTATCAGTAAGAATAAGTTCTTCGTAGTTACCAAATTTCTCCATGTATAAGACACCTTAATTTGGGGGGTCGAAATTAAAAAAAAAGTATGACATAAAATTAATGAACTCAAGTTTTATTCATCATGAAATTCAAGGACCTTCTGCTCATAGCTTTCAGGCATCTTTCAGGCAAGTCTGGTGCATATTCAAATGCTTAGTCCATTCCTTTTCTGAGCCATTTCTGGGAAGAACATGGCAAAATATAACCTAATATACAGGTAAAAATTGTGAAACAATGAGCACAAAGACAAAAAACTCAAAAAAGTGGGAAATGCAAGTAAAAAATCTACAACTCTAAGACACTCCCAGTTTTTAGACCCTACATTTTTCAAAAAAGGTGTGTCCTATTCATGGAGAAATATAGTACTATTACTAATTACATCATCTAAAATTATCAAACAAAATACAAAGAAATCAAAGAATAAACAAGTATTCATTGTCTGGGTTAGAACTATTCCTCTATAACTGCCCAAATGAAAGTCACTTGGGATTCCTAAGTCAACGCCCTTGCAGCTGTTAAATATAATTATTCCTCATCTATAAAGAGAAAGTTAGACTAAATGATCTCTAAGGTCCCTTCAAATTCAAAATCTAAGTTATGAATTCCCAGGGGTAAATTCAACAGAAAAAGGGAGAAGGGACTCAAAAATCTTAATTAATTTTAAATGTGATATATTGAGCATTTCAAAATATTTAATGAAAATCTATAAGAATTAATCTTTAAGAATATATATATGATGTGTGGTGAGTACCCTTAAGGTTGGACAGATATTTGGTGTTACTCAAATTTTCTCTGTGGAAAGGTAAAGGATATTTCTTTAAAATACATAAATATAGAAAAACTGAACAGAAAATTGAGGATGAGATCTCCCAACTGCACAGGTACTTATAATGCTACTAAAAAATAAATTTAAAAAAACCAACTGGAATAGTACAGATACTAAAATATCCTGACAGATGGGAAAAGAAGAGATGGAGATTAAACTTTTGATGTTGATCCAAGTTCAAGAGCCCAGAGAACAGCCTCTATGGAGCTTTTATCATAGAATCTTATACTTGGAAGGCAATTTACAGATTATCTAATTTGACAGCTTCATCTTCACCCCAGGCAACCGAGAATGACTTTCTTAAGGTAATGTAGACAGTAAGAGAGACAAATCCAAGTCTTGAATCCAGGTTTTCCTTCTCCCATGCTACAAAAATCAGAAAGAAAAGAAGGGGCGGCAGCTGGGTGCTACAGTGGATAGAACACCAGCCCTGGAGTCAGGAGTACCTGAGTTCAAATCCGACTTCAGACACATAATAATTACCTAGCTTTGTGGCCTTGGGCAAGCCACTTAACCCCACTGCCTTGCAAAAACCTTAAAAAAAAACAGTCAGACATGAATGAAACAACTAAAGAACAAAGATGGCAGGTAGAAAGTCAGATAAACCAACCAGAAGAATTATAATACTAGGAGATCTCAGGATCAAGGGACTGAGGACCTGAAAAGTCAAATGGAAAGAAAAGTAGGAGCACTTGAAAATCAGTGCTTTTAACCTTTTCCAAAGTAATGCATACAAAGAAGAGCCTTATCATATACCCCAGCTATATATATAGTTTGTACTGTGAAATTCCATACCATAAATTTCATAGTATAATGAAGTTTCACTGTTTAAATATTTTGGGTCCTGGACAGCATTAAGGAAGGAATGAAGGAAAGACTAGTAAAAACACCAGATCCAGAGTCCACCTATAAGACATTCAGGAGTAATACATATCATACAAAGTCAGCAATAAAGGAAGAATTAAATATTTGGAGAGCTACTAATAATTCATGATTGGCCCATTTTAATGAGATAATAAGAGCAATATGGCATAAATTAATTTACAAATTTTGTATATGTTATTCTAAAATACAAAGGGTTAGTTTATAAAGCTGGAAAAAATAATAAAATTCACCTGGAGCATCAAATAATCAAGAATTACAAGACCAATATTATTTTTTAAAAAAAGAAGAGGGGCGGCTAGGTGGCGTAGTGGATAAAGCACTGGCCTTGGAGTCAGGAGTACCTGGGTTCAAATCCAGTCTCAGACATTTTATAATTACCTAGCTGTGTGGCCTTGGGCAAGCCACTTGCAAAAACGTAAAAAATAATAATAATAAATAAATAAATGACTGACTGAATAAATAAATAAATAAATGGATGGATGGATGGATGAAAAAGAAGAAAAGACATAAAGTATCTAAACATGTACTCCACAGCCATAGTCTTCCAAATTACTTGGTACTGATTAAAAAATAGAAACATGGGGGTGGGAAGTGGTAATGGTAGAAGTATATAAACAAAATTCATGAGCTAATGAACATAATAGCATTTTTTTTGTCATGCAGTGTGTCCAAATCTTTGTGGTTTCCCCCACACACACACACACACACACACTCCCTTTACATAGTACATCAACACTATTCTTTGGGGTTTCTTGGAAAAAGATATTGCATCTTACTGCACCATTTCCTTCTCCAATGGATTAAAGCAAATAGAAGTTAAGTGACTTACCTAAGGTCAGAATTATTAAGTGTCTGAGGCTAGATTTTTTTGATTCAGTTCTTCCTAACTCCAGACCCACAACTCTAAACATTTTGCCACCTAGCCTTCAGAATTGAAGAAAAAATTGCTGGAAAAATAAAAAGCAGCATAACAAAGAGGGAAGTCATACTAATGGAAACTATACTAATCTGGAGATAGAAAACTTGAGTTCAAAGACCAACTGACATTTACTACATTATCTGGGACATTCAATGGAGACCAACAGGTGAGGCAGAGCTGAGTCTCAACTGTGTATGATTGAGAAGGTTTGAGTGCATACATCTGGTATTCAACCCTTCAAAATCAAAAGATGAGGCTAAGTTCTGCCTCATCTGCTCCCTCCCAAGTTGTAACCTTGGACAAATTAATTAAGGTCCCTGAACTAAGTTAACAGGGACTAACTTTACTTATCTAATAAATGTGGAATTTCATTAAGTATCTCTGAGATTCCTTCTACTACTTAATTGATGATCCAATGATCCAAGGTCAAGACCGACATTTGAAACTACATACATTTAAAGAAGCTTCCAGTGAATGTAGTAATGTAAAATTGAAAATTAATTTTAATTCTATTTAAAAATTTAATTAAGCTGGATATAATATTCCCTTTCACTGCTCCTAACCCTTGTAACCTGAATTCCTGGAAGAAACTTGATTAACCTAAAAGGTCAAATAGTTACAATTTAAATTCCAATAACAACTCTGATGGCCTGCAGACTAATCCCATCACTTCATCACTACAGAAAACTAATCTCATTTTCCAATAGGGAGGAGCTAAACTGACATTTCAAATTTGAATTGTTTTTTACTTGGTCTTGTGATTCAAATTACTTGTCTTGTTGGTGATTGGGGTGGGAGATTCTGAAGGGGCAACTTGGTGGTAGAGTTGGATAGAGCACTGGAACCAGAATCTAGAAGAGCTGAGTTCACTTTGACCTTAGACACTCATTAACCAAGTGAAAAATCATTTACCTACCTCTGTTTGCCTCAGTTTTCTCATTTGCAAAAAGAACTGGAGAAAGAAATGGCAAACTACTCCAATATCTTTGTTAAGAAAATCCCTTAATATGGTAAAGAAGAGGTGCACATGACTGAACAACAAGAAAACAACAAATTCAAGAGGGGCCTATCCAAACAATTTTAATATCCAGCTGATGCTAAAGGGTTTTTACTTTCTGGCTAATCAGAAAAAGACATGCCTATAAGATCAAGATTTTGCTCTGTTATCCTGTTTATCACCATAAAAGATCCTGCCCTCCCTGGTTTTTGAGAAGACATGGATGCAATTTTGTGTCACTGCTAGCTTAGCTAATAAATTGATTATGTGCATAACTTTGTTCTCAGAATTTCTATCATAACAATAACATGACATACATGACAAATTAGTGAAACATGCAAGGATAGGCCATTCACACATATAGTTAGGGGAAAGTACTTAGCTAAACAAGTGGTAGAGATTATTACCAAAAATGTGAAATGAATTATTTTGATCACATAAAATTGAAATACTTGTATACAAATAAAATCCATGCAATTATTTTTGGAAAATCAATTGGGAAAAATCGGCAACAAATTTCTTTGAAAAAGAGCTCATATTCAAGAACTGCATGAAATTGATACACATATGTAAGAAAAAGAGGCATTTAAAATGGGGAAATGGTAAAAATATATGAGTTGGTAATTTTTCAAGGAAGAAATTCAAATTGTCAATAACTATATGAAAACACTGTATTACTAATAAAAAAGAAATAAAAATAGTTTTTAGGTTCTACTTCATGTCTATCATGTTGACAATGATAGTGACTGTCACAAATAAGGCCCACAAAACCATTATTGGTGGAGCCTTTATTTGGTCCCCAAACTCACTAAATTGTATTTTTCCTTTGACCTAGTAATACTTGATATATATCCAAATGAAATCAAAGACAGAAGAAAATATATATATTTCTACAAAACTCATATTTTGTTAAAGCAAAGCATTGGGGAATAAATGAGTATACATCAGTAGTTAAAAGACTAAATACATTTTGGACATAAATATAATGGAATATTATTGTTCCATAAGAAATGATGAAAAAGAAAGTTCCAGAAAAAGTTTAGAAGGCTTATATGAGCAGATGTGAAGTGAGCAGAACCAGAATAATCTATACAATCATCATGATAATTATGTAAAGAAAAAAAGTTTGAAAGAAGTAATTCATGACTTCAAAAAACCAGTCAAGAAACAAGTTTCCCTGCACATGGTTGAGAGATGATGGAATAGAGATGAAAAAAATGGGACACATTTTTTTCAAACATAATAAAATATGAATTTACTATTACAAAAAAAGGTTTTAATAAAACAGTTTAAAATACTTTGAATAGGATATGAGGGAATTCATAAAGGGTAATTTTTTACTATCATATAAAATATGTAATGTACTGTTAAAAGTATATATAAAAAAGTTCACATTTTCATATTGAAATAAGAGAAATATTAGACAGAAAAAAATGTTTTATTATCTATTCCCTCTACACTGACCATATTAATACTAATCCTCCCCCTCCCATCCCCTTGCCCAAGCTATGAGATGAAGTCAATGAACTTTTAGTAAAGTACCTTGCCCCAGCATGGCAAGGACTCCTAGTAAATCTTTAACCCACCCCCCATCCCCACCCATAGGCACAAAACTAGCCCTTATAAACAAAACAATAGATCCCAGCCTTAGCCTGAAAGGATTAAGTCTTTCACTACCACTCCTTACCTTATATCCCTAATTACCTCATCTTTTCTCTCTTGAGTTATTGCCCCCATCTACATATACCTAATTATCTCATCTTCCTGCCACTTTAAAAGTTCACTCCCTCCTCAAATGAATTTCCTTACTTCCTTGGAAGACAGCTGGCTCTGGCGGAATGTTCCCCCCAATAACCTCTCATAATACTGTGCCTTTCTTTTGCACTCATCCCAGATTGCTTTTATTCCTTTGGCAGGTCAGCCCACTCTGGGAGAGCTTGATTTCCAATATAACCTCTCTTGCTTCTACACATCCTCTCACAACTTAGGTTGTTTAGGTTGCTTAGGATCAACTTCCTTTAGTCTTTGTTCCCCTTAGCTTCTGCTAATCATAGCAATATTTAAATAAATGTTTTATTTCCCTAAAATTTCTTCTGGGTCAGAGTACATCTTTCGTATCAGTTCTTTCATGTTCTGCCTGAACCATTAGCTGTTTATATTTTTCCCTGACAGTAATAATAAAATCCTGTTTTTCTGCTCTATATATTTAATTTCTCATGTTGGTTGATGTTAAAATTCATAAGGGCAGCTAGATGACACAGTGAATAATAGAGCAGTAACCTTGAAATCAGGAGGATGGAAGTTCAAATTCAGCCTCTGACACTAGCTGAGTGACCTTGGGTAAATTACTTAACCATGATTGCCTTACATTCAGGGCCATCTCCAGTCTTCCTTATACATATCTGGTCACTGGACCCAGATGGCTCTGGAGGAGAAAATGAGACTGGTGACAGCATAGCACCCCCTCACTCAAATCTCATTCATGTGCTTGTCATAGCATCATCTCTCTGATGTCTTCGTCTACTTCAAGAATGAAAGACAAGCATTATGATGTTATAATTCATAATAAAAACAAAAAATAGTTCTAGACATGAAGTCTTGATTAAAATAAAAAATATTAAAATTTCATGATTGAGAAGTAGTGAAGTTGGTTAGTCAACAAGAATAAGTCTTTTAATTTAATTTAATTTAAGCATGTAATCCGAAGTAGAATTAGATGGCCCCTCTCTAATTTAATGGGATCACCTGAACTCTCATCGCAAAAAGTGATTGATTCAGAATTTCATATTCTACACCTTGTGAATGTCCTCATTTGCCTCATATTTTAATTGGATTGCTTGAGAGTAGAGTAGGAAGCTCCTCCCAAAGTTTTAAATTTTAGCATTTCCAAGAAACTCCATTTTCCTTCAGAATTTGATTCTGCTAAACATCTGTCTTATCATTTCCCTGACTCTTTTCTGGTTCTTTTAGTGTATTGTCTTCCTCCAATAGTTAAACTCCTTAAGGACAGAAAATGTTCCCCCGTGCCCCCTTATTTGTATACAGAGCACTTAGTACAGTATGACTAAGACAAAAAGATGAAATATATAAAAAAAAATTTAGCCCTACACTTGTCATTAAGCTCACTTTCAAATGGGGAAAAATGGTATTCAAGCAGTAATGTATATAAAATATGTATACATGGAAGGTATTTTTATTGGAGAGTTGTGCTGAGGAAGGCAGGAAGGCAGGAAAGTCTTTTTGCCAATTTGAGCTAAGACATTAAAGAAGTCAACAAGCAAAGATGAAGAGGGAGAGAACTCTAAGTCTGTGAAAAAGTAGGGAAGGAGCTTTGTATGAAAGGAACAAAGAAGGACATTACATAATTATAACCAGAGGGAAACAAAATGATGGATTATTGGAAAGATAGAAAGGGACGAGTTGTAAAAAGATTTAAAAATCAAAGAGGATTTAATATTTTATTCTAGAGGTAATAAGGAACTATTGGAATTGATCAAGCAGGGATATGAGATAATATGGGCAAGGAGAGATACTTGTGGGAGAGAAAACAACTTCAGTGTGAGGTAGCTCAGGCACCTCAGCTCAACTGAAAGAGAAGGGATTAGACTCATGCCAACACAAGAAGCAAGAACTGGAAGACTGGATTACAGGAGGCAGGAATAGTCATGTATCCACACAACAATGTAGGAAAGACTGAAAGCTGGTACACAGACATGGCAGAATTTTGGGCATCTTTTTGAGGCCGCTGCTTTTAAATGCTTTTTTTGCTTCAGTGATTGGAAGCAGGTGCTTTCAATTTGTTGAGGTAAAAGACTTTGGATATAGAGCAATGTATATACTGGTTAATTCAGTTGGTTTTATTCAACTGGTTTTTTTTTTCTCTTTCCTTTTCTAAAAAATAATTCTTATTTATACAGTTAATACAATTATTAATTCCCTTGAGTAGGGAAGATTATGCTCATAAAAATGATATTAAACAAAACATACATTTCTCTTTATTTTTGAGGAAAGCAAGTTCATACAAGGCAGAAACAGTAAGTTTGGTGACTAGTGATAGTCTCCAGGAACAATTTCACTTCACTGATTATATGATTTGATAAGAAAAATGAAAGTATAAAATCAACTTATACATCTTATACAACTCTAAACATGGAAAATCCAGGAAATGGTATCAAAGGTTAATTCCACAAGTGTAGAGGGAGAGAGGAGGTTGGGTCTCCAGCTAATTAATAGAGTGTATTATCCTGGAGGACAGATGATACATGACTCTGTATTCATATCTTCAGTCTCTAGAATAATATTTCACACATAGTCACTTCAAAATTAATTCACATGTCAAAGAGATTCCCACTAGGAAATTCATATCATTGTAAACACATTGACATTGAGATCTTCCCACCCCTCCCTTTTTTTTGCCAATCATGCCATAATTTTGACTCATATTAAGCCCATAATCTTTTTAAACTCTTGGATTGTTTTGTTGAATATGGTGGCTAGGTGGTTTAGTGTATATAGTACTTTTGTTGTTTCTGTTAACAATTAGGAATAATATGCTCCATTGTTATTGTGGGTTCATTTCTAAAAAACTTTTTTTTGGTTAAGCAGGCTTTTATTTTGGTCTCTTTTCTTTATTTCTTGGCCTTCTGATAATGTCCTGTAAGTACAAATGCCTAATGGGAACTTGTTTCTTTAGTATTATGGGATGAATTGTACTGAATATCCCTAGGTGAGAATTTCAATGATATTAGTTGTTCATTTAATGATTAGAGAGAAGCTCTGAAGACTGAACACAGGATTCTTCATAAGAACAGGGATCTAGGAATTCCAAATGGTATGTGTTGCTCTAAAGTTCACAAAGAATTTATTTTAAAGTTAACATTTTGTAGTACCTGGTATAAATATGTATATTGTAAAGTATGCGCTATATACATACACACATATTCATGTATCTGTACTCACACACACATACATGGCTATAGGTATGTATCAATGTATGTGTGTATGTGTATGTCTATATGTACTCATACAAATACACATGCACATATATTTACACATCTACATATGTGTATTATGTGTATTATGTGTATTATGTATATATATATATATATATATATATACATGTATGTATACACAGAAATAGGAACAGAATCCGTGTGTGTGTGTGTGTGTGTGTTAGTCCTTTTGGAAAATTATGAGATCATTCTCTCCTTTTCAATGCTCTGTTAATTCTCCTGTTGTCCATAATCCCTGTAGAGTCTAGACTGTTGTTGAATAATGTCTATAAATTCTCCTCAAGGCCTCCAGATATGATTCTTATGTTTCTAGAAACCTAAAAGCATTTAAAATACCAAAGTGCCCCCTGTATCCTTTATCTCAATCAATTCATTCTTAATCATATTTACTCTTCTTTTCCAAACTACAGATTATTCAGCTGAATAAAGAAGATGGAAACAAATTAAGGGTTAAGATCCTTTCCCCCCCTTTGTCTATTGTCCATTTCATATCACATTCTCTATAGGGTTTTGCCCTTCCTGGTTCTGAGCAAATCTTACCCCCAACTCCTTTTTATTTGCTTTTGCCATTTTAAAAACTTCAGTTCTTTTAGAGTATTAGAGAATTTCTAATACTTCTTTATCTTTGTCCATATTCTAATGCACTTTCAGAAATGAGACCTCTGGGGCGGAGCCAAGATGGTGACAAGAAGGGATCGAGACTTAGGAGCATTCTGATAAAAGTCACCAGCTAAGGACTCTAACTAAACTTTCGAGAGACAGAACCCACAAAGGGACCCAGTGAGGAAGTTCTCCTACTCAAGGTAACCTGGAAAAGAGCAGAAAGGCTCTGCTCCCTGGGGCCTGAGGGGCAGCCCGCCAGAGGGGTGGCCCACCAGAGCCAAAGAACCTCAGCCTCCCAGAGGCAGCCCCAGGGCACTGGGGGGTCTCAGCTCACAGCAGCGGGGGAGTCTCCTGAGTTGCACTCTGAGGAGCACCAGGCACAAAGTGGGGGAACAGCGGGGGAACTCTGCCAGAGCAAGCATGTGGAGCCCAGCCCTCAGGGCACACAGCTTTGTCTTTCCCCAGCCCTGATCCAGGAAACAGAAGCAGGCTGAGCGGGTAAGCAGGAGCCCCCAGGGCATGAGCCCATTGAGCTGAGGGAGGGGAGTGAAGAGAGACTGCCTAGCTCTGTCCTCAGCCCCTGAAACAGGACTCTGGGGCTCTGACCACATTCAGATCCTGACCACAGTCTAGGCCCCCCCATAGAACAGCAGCCCCCCCCCCCACATCAGCCCCTTGGCACAGGGGGGCACTTATGGTCATTCACAGACCAGGAGGGAGGACAGAGCCTCACACACTGCGACCCTTGTGGGACTGTCCCAAAAGCTCAAGAAACACCCCAAACTAGGCCCAGGCTGGGAAAATGAGCAAGCAGAGAAACAAAAAGAAGACTATTGAGAAATATCAGTCTGAAGATGAGGAAGCACAAGCTCCTGCATCTAAAGACTCCAAGAAAAACAGAAATTGGGCTCAGGCTATGATAGAGCTCAAAAAAGACTTTGAAAATCAAATGAGGGAGTTGGAAGAAAAACTGGGAAAAGAAAGGAGAGAGATGCAGGAAAAACATGAAAATGAAGTCAGCAGCTTAGTCAAGGAAATCCAAAAAAATGCTGAAGAAAATATCATGCTAAAAAACAGCTTAGGTCAAATGGATAAAACAGTTCCAAAAGTTATTGAGGAGAAGAATGCTTTCAAAAGCAAAATTGGCCAGATGGAAAAAAAAAAAAAGATAAGAAAACTCTCTGAGGAGAACAAATCCTTCAGACAAAGAATAGAATTCAGGGAGATTGATGAATTTAACAGAAATCAGGAATCAATACTTCAAAACCCAAAAAATGAAAAATTAGAAGAAAATGTGAAATATCTCATTGAAAAAACAACTGATATGGACAACAGACTTAGGAAAGACAATTTAAAAATTATTGGAATACCTGAAAGTCATGATCAGGAAAAGAGCCTTGACATCATTTTCAAAGAATTACTACAGGAAAATTGCCCTGATATTCTAGAAGCAGAAGGCAAAATAGAAATGGAGAGAATACACCGATCCCCCCGAGAAAGAGATAACAAAAAAACAACCCCCAGGAATATTATAGCCAAGTTCCAGAAGTCCCAAGTCAAAGAGAAAATATTACAAACAGCCAGAAGGACACAATTCAAATATCGTGGAGCTGCAGTCAGGATCACACAGGACTTAGCAGCAGCTACATTGGAAGCTCGTAGGGCTTGGAATACAATATACCGGAAGGCAAGAGAGCTTAGAATGCAGCCAAGAATGAACTACTCAGCAAGGCTGAATGTCCTTTTCCAGGGAAAAAGATGGACTTTCAATGAACCAGGAGAATTTCAAATGTTCCTTTTGGAATGGCCAGAGCTGAACAGAAGGTTTGATCTTCAGATAAAGGACCCAGGGAAGACCTATGTGGTTGCAGATGGCATGTCTAGAAGACAATAGAACAACAAAGCTATGGTGATGCCTGAAGAGAAAGTGAAGATCATGCATAGCAACATCTATTGAACTGGATTACTAAAAAAAGATGGAAGAATATTTGAAGGTTGAAGACACCAGACAGCATCCTGATAGCCAGTGCTTCATGGAGCCATGCTTTTTTAACCCATGATAAGCAAGTAGATGGTTGTCAAAGAACTAAATAAAATAATCTATGTCAAGAAAGGGGTATGATAGCACAGATTCTTAAGGCACTAATCTCCTTAACATATTTTAGTATTGAGATAATGACAGAAGTTAAGAGTCACACCACAGATTACTATACCAGACTGTCACTAATCCCATATGTGGAGTAGGAAGCAATTGGTGCTATTGTGATATAATGCACAATATTCTGGCCCTGAAAGTATTATACATCTTTGGACATACTGGCCAAGAAAGGGCCCTAGAGAAAGTAAATAGATTTAACTGATCCAGTGGCTTCAAATAGTGTAGCCAATGGCTACTTGGGTTCAGTTCTGCCTATAAGGAATCATTATTCAGACTTGGGAAAGCATAGGTGGAACTAAAACAAAAATTTACTTAAAAGGTTACAAGACATAGGAAGGGCTAGAGAGAGAGAGATAGGAGAGAGATAAAAGAACAGCCAAGCAGTGTTGGCTGGGCCATGGTCAGAGAAGACTGTGGCCTTGAACCAGGGATTAGGTAGAGGTTGAAGCCTAAGGAGATCAGGCTGCAAATCAAAGGGGTCTCCAGTCAAGCAGCTCTTTAAGATTCCGATTGTTTCTGTTACAATCATATTTCTCTACTTCAAGGCAATTTACATCTCCACCCAAATTCTGTTCCTTTCACAATTCTCTTCATCTTTCCCCTACATCATTCCCCACTCAAATTATTCAGGACCAGATTTTTCTGGGCCTTTTGAAGTCCATTTGGAGATGAATGCATTACAACAAGGGCTTCATTGAGGCAGGGTCGAGGTAATGATTGGCTGGCACAGCTGGTTGGCAACCTGCAGAGGCTGGTCTTGGAGTTATACAGATAAGAGAAACAAAACTCAAGGCAAAAATTGAGCAAGCAAAAACCAGAGATACTGTAATAGAAAAGGTTATTTAACAGAGGTCCAATAATTAATAAAAAACCAGAAGGTCTATAAGGGGCAAGAATTATACTTTATGATCCTAAGCCAGTATCAAAATCTTTTATAAGAATATGGGTCCAATATAATAGATTTGTTGATAGAGGTCACATAAGTTGCAAACAAAAGCTCAAAAAATAATATAAAACAAATGTACTGAAAAGGCCTACCCAAGTTGAGGCTAGTGTCATTCTTTCAAAGGTCACTTACTCCATCTGAATATCAAACCCCATAGGGCTAAATGACTTAATTGGCATATTGTCTATTTTATCATATCTGATTTCAGGCAGATCAATGTTATAATATAGCAATTACCTAGAACTAGAGCTTTAGATGGCTTGAGCACTAAGGAGAACCAAGAGCATGCCAGGCTGTAATTCGGTATAAGAGATTGGGGGGGATCACAATTCAGGTGTTGTTCATGTAGCTAAGGACAGTGTTAAACAGATTTTGTGATAACATATATATATATATATATACATATACACACACATACAATATATATATATATTATTTTAATAAAATCAACTTTTTGCAATGGAAAAAAAAAAGAAATGAGACCTCTTTGGTGAACTTCTTTTTATTTGCTGTGGCTGTCATCCTTCCTTTTTCTTTTTTTCATTACTAATGTGCATCAATATATAACACAATTTTTGTTTTCAAAAGCTTTTCATCCCTATTGAGTCATCTTTTATTTTTGAGTATCTAGTGGCCAATCATATTTAACATATCTTGAAACTTTATTTTTCATGTTTTCCTAAAATCTAGAGTATATCTTTGAATATTCCCAGCATCCTTCTCTTTGACTATTGTGAAATTTAATATGATATAATCGCTTTTAATTTTGTCAATTTTGACAATGAGTTATTCTTTGTTTATGCCAAGCAATCTACTTAGGCCAAGAATGTTAAATTATGAACAAATTTAGGAATTCATTTTAACTTTGTTGCATTAGCAATGACTGCTATAAATTTTATTTACAAATCAATGACTTACTAATTACAAAGGAACATTCAACATTATGACTTAAATGAAAACCTATAGAATTTAAGACAATTTCCAAAAATAATTTATATATGTGTACATCTTCTCTTTAAATTTCAAGAAGGAAAATTATTTTATACCTTTTATATTTGCTGAAGTATACATATGAAATATAAATATATGCATATATATTATATATTAAATTCATTATTTTATTTTTTTTTATCTTTACTTCAAAATGTAAATGTTTTCATTCTTGTAAAAGGGCATTGTTCTGAAAAAATGGCTAACTAGAGAGGTGGTAGAGACTGGATTTATTTCATTGATATTGCTTATTCTTAGTTAAGGAAATTTATTACTTTCTGTGCAACCTGTAGTGTTGCTTGAAAATCTGAGATTTAAAAGTTTTGTCCAGTGGCATGTGTGCCAGAAGTAAAACTTGAACGTAGGTATTTCTGACTTGAGGGTCAATCATCTATCCACCCTGTCACTGACTTCATTAAACCCTTAAAGACTGTATCATAATACACTATGCTTATAGTAGTTTCATAGAATTAAAGCTGGAAGGCCTTTAAGAAGCTAATTCAATAAACTCATTGCATAAATGAGGCACAGAAAGATTAAATAATTCACCCATTGTTACATAGATACCAAGTAGCAGAGGAAGGATTAAAACATAAATTCTGTGATTCCATGTCCAAGTTTTGTTTTTAAAGACTTCCATTAAAACATCCCAATTAATGAATCCAACAACTCGGTATATTAATTCCAGTGTTTTCCATCATATTAATATGATAACTCCCCTTCAACTAGGCTGATTTTCCCCCTACTCCAGGCACCATAGTCATGAACTTCATTTTTGTATTCTCCTACTTTAGCTTACAAAATATTTTACCTTTTTCTCTCAAGTAATTACAATATTTTAATTCAATGAAGACTTAGGAATTTTTTCAGTGCCCAATTTTCTCAACATGATTTGAATTCTTTTCCTCACTGTGGAGGAAATACTTCTGTATATAAACTCTACTATATGGTTATAAAGTCATAGACATATCTCTTAAAGGTACCTCAGAGTTCACCCAATCCAACTCATGGATTTACAGATGAAGAAAAGTAAGCCTAGAGATATTGTAAATTATTTCTTATTTGAATTCTTACTGTCTAATGTTTTTATTGTCTCCTCTATAAAACTTGTATCATCCAGGGATAAAAGCGTCAATCCCTTTTGAATCCCGCCATGGCACCTCAAATGATAGATGCTCAATATGTACTAAAAAGATAAATGGATTTCCATTCCAAATATCTTCCAAAAGGATAAAGTTGTGGATTTTCTTTATGTTTAACTCCCAAAAGTCCATGTAAGAATAATCTAGAAGAGGAGTTTTAGGGTTAATTTACACTTGTTCAATTTAAATACATACAAATTTCAAGTCATAGGTTTACAAACTAGGAAGGAATTACAATGGTTGTTTAGTTCAACCTATACTTGAAGTATGAACTAGATCTTGGATATCCTGGGGAAAAAAATGCTCCAAATTCATTTATGCAAAATGAATTCTCCATACTATGAAACTTTAGAAATAATATAAACATATTAATAATATGATGGTAAACACTGGAATTTATCCAGATTTTCTTAAATATATTCAGTGAGTCTCTTCCAATTACATTTCAACAAAATTGAAATGCAATAGTCTAAGTCCTATAAAATTCTACAAAGAAAACTTTGCAGAACCAGGTACTTTCTTCTTAAAGTTTATAGGAATTAATATTTCAATGCAAAAATATATAATGCAAAAATATCATCATCTCAGTAAAGGAAATCTTGGGTAACTAAGTGGTGTCATGGATAGAGTGCTGGTTTGGAGTCAAGAAGACTCATTTTTGTGAGTTTAAATCTGGCCTCAGATTTATTTACACAAATTTCTGGTTGTGTGACTCCTGGGCAAGTCATTTAACTTTATCTGCCTCAGTCTCTTCATCTGTAAAATGAGGTAGAGAAGGAAATGACAAATGACTCCTATATCTTTGCCAAGAAAAACCCCTAAAAGAGTCACAAGGAGTCATAGAATAACTGAAAAACAACAAAAAAGGAAATCTTATGCAAATTCCTGATCTTCTATCCTTTTTTTTATAATGTAAATATTTCTAATCCTAAGATACTGTAGTTTAGTATGATGGAGAAAGCAGAAAAAATGAAGTAAGCTAAATTTAATTCACATTACTCCTACCTTTGACAAAAATATATAGAGCACTCTGTATATGGAAGGTATTTTGTTAAGAACTGGAAATAGAAAGATGAAAAAATAATTACCCAAACTCAGGACTCCAGGCAAGAAGACAGTGTGTAAACAGAAAATTTTAATGTAAGGTAGTATAATGAAATGTACAATACATAGTACACAGTATACTTTGATGTGGGAGAAGAAGTTGTAGACAAAGAGCAAAGAGCTCTAAGCAAGTTTGGTGATGGAAAGAATACATTTTTGTTTTTGCGGGGAGGAGGAGAGGAGCAAAGGGAAAGAAAGTTTCACAGAGATGCCAATGCCCAAGGGACTAAAAAGAATATTGAATATGTAGCCATAGAATGTGCATTCAAATTTTGTCTGTCATATTTTATCTATGTGACTTTAGAAAAGATATTTCTCCTTTTCAAGCCTAAATTTCCTTATCTGTGAAATGAGCAATTTAGGCTTGATGTTTTTCTAAGGTTTCTTCAACTCTAGATCTATATGCCTAAAATAAAGGAAGATAAAGATTTTGAAAAAAAAAACCTGATGATTGAGAATATGACATTATATACTATATACTTGCAGAAAGATAGCAGACAAAGTATGACCTTAAATAATTCACTTAGGTGATCTTGGCTCCAGTTTTTCTTTCTGATTTGACAATCTGAAATTGATAAAAGGCAAATTTAGAATCACCTAAAAAAGTCAACAACAAATCCCTAATAAAGATCTCCAAAAGCAGAATGGGCTATCAAGGGAAGGGGTTATCTTTCTCCTTAATGACCCCTTAGTAGGTATGTAATGGGGTTCTTTTAGTATTTGAATTGAATTTGATAACTGGCTAGGTATTCCATTTCTCAAATTCTCTAATCTTATGATGTAATATAGAATTACTTTAACAGTTTCTACAAATTCTGTTATATTTATTTTAAGCAAAAGTAATTCTGCACTTATTTTGTTAATAATAACTCCAACTTTTTATAGTTCTATAAGTTTTGTAAAGAGCTTTTAACAAATCAACACTTCAACACAGTAGTGAGAAACAGTGGTTCTGTGTGTAAGTGATTCAAAGTGAGATTTGAATCCAGATTTCCTTAAATTTGTCTGTTGCTCCTCTTACAAGGTCACATTGTCTCTCATTTAAAATAAGAGGAGAACAGTGAAGAAAGACATAGATATAGTGTTAGGCTTATAGAAGGGATAGGAATATTGAAAGGGATAATGTTAGGGAAAGTGTAGGTATATCATTCAAAGATGGGAGGATTAAAAACTGTGGATCTCTATATCATGTAAACAAGATTGTTAAAAATCTTTTTTAAAATATCAAGGAAACTTTCTGAATTTCATACAGCTATAATTGATATATGCTGATAATTGGTGTAGTCTGGGTTTAAGTGGTTCAATATTCAGCAAAAAATAAGGAAAGAAAAACATGTCTATAAATAGATTAGTACCTAATGGAGCCAGTGAAATCCAAATTTATTGTATAACTGGGGAAGTAAGGGAGAGAACAAAAAATCTGTAAAATAAGAGCAAGATCTCCCATGGTGTAGGAAAAATAACAATTAACTGAGAGACAGGAAATAGGTTCTGTTTCAAGCTCTGAAACTCTCTACGTCAGCTGCAGAATATAGTTACATTTCTGTTCCTTAACTTCCTTACCTATTGGAGGTAGGGCAAGAGAGGCATAGGGATTGGACAAGCATTAATTAAAAATCTACTATGTGGACACAGAAATAAAGAACACCTTTTATACAAATAAACAGAACTAAATTGAAGTAATATTTATTGTTCATGGATAGGTAAAGCGAATATAAGTTTTAAGTGGCAATTTTATCTAACTAATCCATTCAATATCAACCCAATTAAATTATTAAAAAAAATTTTACAGAGTTGGAAAAAATAATATAGTCCATTTGGAGGAGCAAAGGGTCAGGAATTTCAAAGAAACCAAAGACAAAAATATAAAGGAAAGAGATTCAGCAGTATCAATCCTTAAACTATATTATAAGAGATAGTGAGCATATAAAAGGATAATTTTGATTATTTTAAATTAAAATTTTCTTGTATAAATAAAATCTATAGGAGCAGCTAGGTGGCACAGTGGATAGAGCACTAACTAGCCTTGGAGTCAGGGGTCCCTGAGTTCAAATGCGGCCTCAGACACTTAATAATTACCTAGCCATGTGGCCTTGGGCAAACCACTTAACCCCATTGCCTTGCACAAACTAAAAACTAACTAACCAACTAACTAGCTAGCTAGCTAACTAAATAAATAAATAAATAAGTAAATGAATAAATGAATGAATGAATGAATAAACAAACAAACAAATAAATAAATAAATGAAATCTATAGAGCTAAGAATGAAAGGAATGCAGGAAAATTGATGGGAAAAAAACTTTCATAGACAAAAATGATGAGCAGCTTGATTTAGAAAAGCATGGGAACTTGTACTTATGAAGGAAAATCCTATCCAGTTTAAGAAAAGCAGATGACAAGTGAAAAGAAGCATGTATGTATGAATATGTATAAAAATGTATATGTTAATAGATATCTATGTATATGTTATACACACATGCATATATTAATATATCTATATCTATCTATCTATCTTTGGAGCAGTTAGGTGGTCAAGTGGATAGCTAAAACTGCATTTGGACTCTGGTCTTCCTATTCAGCTTGAATAAATTGTGTTATCTAGGTGTAAAAGTAGGTTTTGATTTAGATTATCTCTCAAATTCCTTTCAGATTTAAAATTCAATGAATCCTATTTATTTATTTATTTATTTGTTTGTTTGTTTGTTTATTTATTTGTTTGATTGTTTATAGAATGTTCTCTAATATCAAAAAAAGGGGACAATACCTTGGAGTCAGGGGGTTGAGAGTTTGAATCCAACCTCAAAATGTGACACTTTACTAACTATGTGACCTTGGGCAAGTCACTTAATCCTCACTGCCTCACATTAAGAGTCATCTCCCATTGTTTTGATTCATATTTGGCCACTGGACTCAGTTGGAGAAATTAAGGTTGGTGACTTAGGAGGGAACTCCATCATTCAAATCCAATTCATGTACTTGTTATGGTATCATTTCCCTGTTGTCAAGGTCTTTAAGAATGATGGACAAAACAACATAAACAACAATGTTTAAAGAGATATCATGTTTTATGTCGATATCAATTATTTGTTATATACAATGTACAAACATAATATTGATAATTGAAGCAGACAAGCATGAGAAATACATATATTAAACAACAAAGCTTATCCTCCCTCATTAGTAAAAGGCATTTCTTGAAAGTTTACATAGTTTTCAAAAGACATTGTGAATGGAGAACTGGCTTTGAGGCTGGAAAGTCCAGAGTCCCATTTTTCCTCAATTATATAATGACTGTGTGACCCAGGACAAGTTATTTAACCTCTCAGTGCTCTGGATAGCTTTCTAAGTCTCAGAGAAGATGCTGACCTTTATGAAGATGAGGAATTTCTTTCCCGAGGAGTTCTCTATACCAATGAACCACAGGTCCAGTCCAAATCCCATTAATTTTTCATTAAAATGTATACTAAATTATTTTTTAGGTTTTTGCAAGGCAAATGGGGTTAAGTGGCTTGCCCAAGGCCACACAACTAGGTAATTATTAAGTGTCTGAGACTGGATTTGAACCCAGGTACTCCTGACTCCAAGGCCAGTGCTTTATCCACTATGCCACCTAGCCGCCCCAAAATGTGCATTAATCTTAATCATGTTTTTCATTTCTTCTTAAAACACTCAAGTAGGTATACTAGGGATGATTCATTTCAAACTCCTTTTGGATATTTTCCATAGTGAAACGTTTAACCATTTGATTCAAATTTTGAGTCAGGCTATATTAATTATTTTTACGTTAAAAAAATAAACTGATAGGGTGGCTAGGTGACACAGTGGATGTGGATAGAGCACCGGCCCTGGAGTCAGGAGTACGTGGGTTCAAATCTGACCTCAGACATTTAATAATTACCTACCTATGTGACCTTGGGCAAGTCACTTAACCCCATTTGCCTTGCAAAAAAATTTGTTAGAGTATATCTATATTCTGATACTTCATTAACATGTATCTCATCTGGTACAGCTAGGTAGTGCAGTGGATAGATCACTGGCCCTGGAGTCAGGACCTGAATTCATATCCAGCTTTATACAGTTAATTTTTACTTAGCTGTATGACCTTGGGAAGTTCACTTACCCCTGTTGCCTTACCAAGAAAAAAAAAAAGATGTATCTGATCCAGATAAAGATTTTCCTTCCAGCCCAAGATTTATGATCTTATGTACAAATATCAAAGATGCAAGGTCATCCTCTGTATTTCTGGTCATTCCTAATTGTCTTGATTTTTGTCTTGCCACAAGACTTCAATAACTCAGGAAGTGAGACTGAGGCTGATGACTGTGTAATTCTGCCTCACTTAAATCCAATTCACATACAGGTCAAGACAACACTCTTCAAAAATTAAGGACAAAGAATGATATGATCTGTATTTGCATATAAATCATGTGTAGAAACATTTATATAGATATTTATATATATGTATTTGTATATACATATATATGTTTGTGTGTGTGCGTGTAAGTAGTTTTCTATTATATAATGCTATTATCTGACAGTGTTGAATACTAGAATTAGAGTATATTATTTCTGATGGGTTCCTGCCATCTGAAGTGGCAATCTACTCCAGGGTAGAATTCCTAAAAACTTGACAACACAATCACAAAATCTCAGTTAGAAGGAGCCTCCAAGGCTACCCAGACCAACCCATATCTGGCCCAGGAATCTTCTCTATAAGATACACACAGGTGGACATTCAGCCTTTGTTTGAGCTAAAGTCTTAGACTTGGTTTACATTTCTCTTATTTAATGATATAAAGAGACCCTTACAATTGTTATTATTTCAAGAATTTTTGGTCCATAAATTTTATTCTTTCAGAAATGGCACTTGGTTTTGCATATTAGTTCCTTCTTTCTTCTTTTAAATTGGAAATAATTCGATATTTAAGGTTTATGTCATGTTCAAGGATCTCTGGTTTAAGAACTTGCTGAGTCTTTTTCAGAACTATTCATCCACCTTTTGTATTTAACTGACACTCAGCTTACATCTATAGGTCCAAGAAGTTGTAGTATACAACTGACTCAGAAGGCACTACTAAACCATATTGAGGGCTTTTGAGAGGTCTCAAACCCATTGGCCCTAAACATGTGAAGATTACTCCATCAAATGGGAGCAATGAGAACAATTTGATCCAATGGCCACAGAGGCAACTGAAGCAGGCATTATGGATTGCTTGGAGCCTGCTCAGTCATTGAATATGCCAATGTCATCTACCACAGCCCTATATCTACCATTGATCTCAGTCTTGCTTGCCATTGAATGCTGATAACTCTGGAAGAGAGAGTGAGGCTGATAACTTGTACAACACTGCCTCATTTAAATCCAAGTCACACAAAAGTTAAGACTATTCCCCACTTTGATGTTAATAGTTCCCTTAAAAATAAAGAACAAAAAATTATTCAATAGTTAGCTGAGCCCTTCAAAGTCATTATTATGTCTTGGTATGATTCTTATAGGTACTCTAGGCAACAACATGCAACATGCATTAGAGATACTGAGAACAATAAAGATCACAGATTACTTAGGATTTAAATAATAATAATATAAATAATTTAAATAATAAAGTTCATAGATTACTTTTTTCTTTTTGGCAAGACAATGGTTAGGGCACACAGCTAGGTAGTAATGAAGCTTCTGTTATGATTTGAAAATCAGGTCCTCCTGATTCCAGGGCCAGGGCTCTATCCACTTGGCCACTTAACTGCTCCAAATCCATTTAACTTTAATAATTCTCAGAGGTAAACATGAACACTGACTCTTTTGGTATGCTGTCAAAGAAATACAGAGTAATATTAACAAATCTCTTTTCTTTTTATTGCTAATAATGACAATCCATCAAATGGAGATTTACATATAGGAAAAAATGTCTTTATAAAAATGTTGAGGATCACAGAATGGCTATGCAAGGGAAGAAATCTTGAGATGATTATGCTTCAAAGATCCTATACATGTGATAAAGTAAACATCTTCAAAGCTTTTGAGTTAGTGTTATGCTATAATTATCCTCTTGTTATCCTTGTTATTATTGAAGAAGTCAAGTTTAGCCAGTGATGACTTATAGTGCTAGTATGGTCCTTCTCAGGAAAGAAAGGGCCAGCTTTTGTTTTTGCTTGTTTTTTTTAAATTTTGTAATGTTTAATTTTTTTTAATAAGAGATTCTGCATTGTCTTCTTAAAGTAGAAAGTAAAGAAAAATAGAGTTCTCTTAGGCAATGGACACTATGTAATACAGATAAACAAAAAAAAAAACCAGAATAAAAAATCATCTGTTCTCTTTCTTCAGGGAGCTTAAAATGTAGGCAAAGGCATTATTGATAAAGGAGGCACTTTGAAAAAATTCAAACCCCAGGAGCTAATGTGTCATCAAATTTATACTCTTTAGTCTGACTGAAGAAATAATGATTCAATTTCTGAGAATTTGGGGGGGGAAACTTTATAGCTATTTTTACATATGTCTCAGCTGGGTAATCATAAAAGTTATTTCCATACATTGAAGGGTGGAAGTAGTGGGAGGGCCTGCCCTGTTTCATAGTCCAAACAATATGGTCCACAGGAGCCACATAAGAAATGAATTAATGAATTCTGTATTTTCCTGCTCCACTTCCTCTGCTTAATGTTTCATTTCTGCCTGGCAGGAGAGAAACCTATTCCATATGCTCAGGATCACTCCATTTTAGAGGCATTCATATAGAGATGATGGCTATGCAAATCATGGGTATACTTTTCTGTTTATTTCTCAGGTTCTTCTAAACATCTGGGGAACACCCGGCACTTGTGCAGACTTCACATTACCTTTTATTTGGATCCATCTGTGATCCTGTGAGTAAAACAACAATGCTATTGAAATCTGATTTCATAGACATTCTTGCTTCTATCTGTCTCAATGGTGCTTATTTCTTCATAGCCTGTTCTGTGTAAAAGCATAATAATTAAAGACACTAGTTATAGTGTGGATAGCCAAAAATTATTTTTACATAAATGTTTTGAATCCAGTCTTGTAATGAGATAAATAGGAAGAAGCTGACATGTTGATAAAAATAGTTAGTACATCTATTTCTCAGGGAATTATTTTGAAAATGACCATTTATAAAATAACCATTAAATAGAAACAGAAGTGTATATCAACTTTACTTTCATTTCTATGAATTAAATATATTAGTCTACATTGGATCTATGATATCTTCAGTGTGGGAACTCTGTGCAGATTGCAACCTTTCTATATGTTCTTATCCTGGAAATACTTGACCATGTTGTGCCATAAATGCTCCACAAGGAGTCTTTGAAGATGAAGAGGATCAAAGTGCCATTCAGATTATCTTAGATGCTTGATCTTTATATACATTACTAATCACATATGTCCTTTTGATACTTTTATATGTAAGGTTCTGACTTATGTGAATAGCTTTGTCTCTCTATTGTCTTTAGGTTTATCTGAAATTTTTTTCTTTAAAGATTATCTTGTTTCCTGATTTGATCCATAGTAAAAGTACTCATACATACATACATGCATACATACACCCATGTCAAAGACAAGGGAGGAAATATTGAAAACATTGAACAATTTCTCAGCACTAATCCAAACCATCCAATCTCTTCTTCCTGTTCAATTTTCACCATTCTCTTAACCCATATTAGCTTAAAAGACAATCCAACCAAATGAATATCATGGGGTGAAAAATAGATGTTCTTCATGCATTTTTTTGTTTTTGTTAGTTGTAACTCTTTTGAGAGATTTGAGAGAATCTAATTTAGCTGAACTGTAGTATTTGGATGTTTTAAAAAAATCAGTTCCATGTCATCCATAAACAAGGATATCTGGAAAAAACACACCATCTAAAAGGAATCCTTCTATCTTGGCACTGGACATTATATATGATAATGGTGAACACTTTGATGAATAACAGCTCCCTATTTCATTCATTATTTGACATTAATAATAATGAATTAGTTTTGTTTTTCTTGTTGTACCTAGAGAGTCATCATGTATAAACTCAACATTGTAAGAAAAGGACTGTTGCAGAAGAACCTTTAATTCCTCCTTTTGATCTATGAAGTCAATTTTAAAAGATATTCATTGAATAATAAATACAGAAGTATCTTGTATTTTACAAAGTTTTCAGTCATGTTACTTAAGAATAGGTTAGGAAAAACATGGAAAAACTTGCTTGCAATAATGAACACTGAAATGAACAGAATTAAGAAATCAAGGTATAGAGTAATAGCAATATTATTTTGTTAATGAATAAGTTATCTTGATTATGACTATATGTATGTATGTACACATGTATGTATATGTCTAATAGCTTAACTCTAGGGCAGAGGGAGGAGAACTGGAAAAAAGGAATTACATAGCAAATTGTGCAAAATGGATTTTTAATTTCATGTGTAGGTCTTTTTTTTATTATATTATGTTATGAAAATGTTTGTTTTATTCCATAACATAAAGTAAAATTTAAAAATAAAAAGGTTGTGGTCAACTGTAGACTACCATTTGTGAAAAACAATTTGTTCATTTCCCATATTTTCATCTTGGGTAGTAGGAATAAATAGATGAATAAATTTAAAATGTATTGCTTACCATGTCTAACGCTGTTAAATTTGGGAGTGTGTGTAAAAAAATGAAGAAAAGGCAATTCCTGTCCTCAAAAGGGCTATATGTTCTCAAAGATAAAAATAAAACACATAATTTCCTTTGAAAAATAGATCTTGTGACATCTTCTGGGACAATATTATTCAATTACTTTTATGCAGGACAAAACTTTAGCCATTCTCCAATAGGAGGACAACTCCTCTGTCTCTCAATTTTGATTAAAATGAAAAGATTATATGTCTGTGTGAGTATGCATATATGTATTTGCATTTATATGTGTGTCATATAGAATATATATATATATACTATATATAGGTATAATCTTATATATATATAATATATTCATCTAGGTTTATATTAATGTGAATAAAGAAACTATTGAAGTTGCTATATTATTTGAATTCATATTTAATGTTTTCTTTGAATTGGAACCAAATACCCAATTTCTCATACTTATAATTTCAAATACTGCAAATTTTAAAACATGCAACCACTTCAGGGGAGTCATTATTTTCACTCCTTAGTGTGAATGTGTGTATATGTATGTATGTATGTATGTATGTATGTATATTTGTTTGCATGTATAAGCAGCAAGCCAGTACAATAAGTAGAGTACACCAGACATGGTCAGAAAGACTTAATTTCAAATCTAGAACTTAGTCATTTACTAACTATATGACCATAGTCAAGTCCCTTACCTTCTCTTTGCCTAATTTCATTATCTGTAAAATGATGGAAACAATAGCACTTATCTCCAGGGACTGATTAAGTAATAATTATTAAGTCTTTAGTATAGTGTCTCCCTGGTACATTATAAGATGAATGTCAGCTACTATTATTGTTGTCTTTGTAAATATACATATATCTTTATCTTCTTTCTTTGTTTACTTTCAGTTTTAAGATTCAAAGTATATATACATTTGTGTGTATGCATTTAAGTATATATGTATTTTTATATATGCATATATACACATATATACATATGCATACATGTGTACGATTAGTATATATATGTAGTTTTTGGCCATGGGTGCAATTTGCAAAAATTTTTACAGCTCCACCAATAGTGAACTAGAGTGCCTTGTTTTTCTATTTCCTTCTCAATATTCATCATTTTCTTTTTTGTCACCTTTATCAGTCCTATGCATATGAGGTAGAATTTGTTCTAATCTATATTTTCTAATTTTTATTCATTTAGAATATTTTTCATATGATTATTAATAGCTTAGAAATTTTCCTTTGAAAACTACCTGTTCATTTCCTTTGATCATATATCTATTGCAAAATGGATTTTGGCTTTATAAATTTGAATCAATTCTTTAAATAGCTAAGGTATGGAATCTTTATCAGGAAAAATTTCTGTAATGATTTATAGAGATAGAAAAAGTAAGAAATAGGTTATGATTCCCTTTTAATTTTAATTATTTTATTGGTTTAAAAAAATCTTTTAAAATTACATATAGTCGAGGCAGTTAGGTGGCACAGTAGATAGAGCACTGGCCCTGGAGTCAGGAGTATCTGAGATCAAATCTGGCCTCATACATTTAATCGTTACCTAGCTGTGTAGTCTTGGTCAAGCCACTTAACCTCATTGTCTTGCCAAAAAAAAAAAAAAAAAACCTAAAAAATTACATATACTCAAAACTGTTCATTTTGTTTTGTATAATACCCTCTCACTTCTTTAGCCATGAACTCTTCATCTATCCAAAATTATGCAAAGGAATTTCTTTTTTGCTTTTCTAAGTTTTTGTTGTTTGTTTTGTATTTAATGATGTGACCCTTTCCATCAAGATCAGATGTTTATTTGGTGCATATCTTGGTACACTGTGAGAAATTAGTTCTGCCAAATTACTGTGTAACTTTTCCAGCATTTTTTTTTTGCCAAATAGTAACCCTTTCCCCTGTCAACTGATTTTAAAATTTATTGAACACAAAACAACTAATGTTTTTTGCTTCTGTATATCATGAATCTAATCCCTTCCACTTCTCAACCTGTGTATTTTTACTAGTATTAAATTGTTCCAAGTGTTAAAAATTTCCAATACAGTTTTAGATCTAGCACTGACAAGACTCCTTTTTTTTGTCACTAACCCTCAGATTCCTGACCTATTAGTTTTATATAGCAATATTTTTATTACTTTTTTCTATATCTATAAAATATTATTTGGCAGTTTGATTGACATAGCAGTGAATAACTTAATTAATTGAAGTACTTTTGTCATTGTAGTTATAATGAGTCAACCTTCCTTTACTCCTTTGGCGTAATAATGCATTTTGGGGAGTTCATTTTTTTTCTGTTTTGTATAGTTTTTGAAAATGTTCACAGAAAATATCAAGATTAAAATCATATCAACTCTATCTTGAACCTTTTTTGTCAACAGTTTATGTAGTCCAGATGATTCTACCATCTTTGTTTTAAAATTTTATTTTTTTGTTTATCCAAAACCCAATACAAATTTTACAATGGGGTCTAATGTCAGTGACTCCATGTCTATGAAGAAGAATCTAATATTAACTACCTTTTTTCTGTTTGTTTTCCTTCTTTAAGTTTCATCTATAAAGATCTTAGGATAAGCTGGATTGATTGGATTTCATGAAAAGCAACCTACAAATTCAGTTTTATCTACCATTTATCATAGGTTTATAAAAAATACCATTTAAAATCCTTCACAATTTTCTTTTTCAAAGTTTTATAAATGAGTATGTTCTCAATGTAAGCCTTAGTTGCGATGTTTTCCCACTTAGCAAGAGTATCAAGTGTTTTTTGGCTTAGAAATATCCTGGGATCTTTTGGGTTTCCTTATTTAAAACTAGATTAATTTTCCACAGAACAAAGAGATAGTCCATGTCACTATCATTTCTTTTATCCATTATTCACATTTTTGAGGATTTAATAGCACTTTTAAAAACAGGTAGTTTGCAGGTGTTAATTGGAAACTATATCTTCTTGACATACTTATTCTTTCTTTTAGTTTGGGGTGGGGTTTTTTTATGTGCACTCTAATACTGCCATCTAATATGTACTCTAAAAATGCCATCTAAAAATAACTGAATCAAAATTAGCAAGTAACTGTATCTTGCCTGAGAGTATCTTTTTAAGCTTTTCATATAGTTCATCTCCCCATACTATGCAAGATATGTTGGCACAAGGGCTGAAGTTATCCTCAAAGGAACAATTTAGTGAATTTATTATTTTTAAATTTATATTAATTAATTTATTTGCATTAGTCATGAAGAGTAAAAGACAAGTTAAAATTTCCCATGAAATTATATTCCTCCTTGCCTAAAAGTGAAAACTACTTCCCTATAAAAGTCCCCATAAGAAGCTATGATGATTCCTTCCATTTAACTATAACTTCTTTATGTAACCTGATTTCATTTATATAGGACTGTTGATATTAATATAATTGAGTACCTCCAAAAATATGCCAATTAGTGATGTTTAGACAAAGATTAGTATTTCCATTACCAGCAGAAAAATTAACGTTTATATATACTTTAAAAAACATGTGATTTAAAGCACCTTCCAGCTTTTTTTAAAAACTACTCTGAAGTAGAGAGAGGAAAACTTTCTTCAAGTATTTTATTAGTTAATTGGAAAAGTGACTTGTTTTCCTTATATATGCAGATGATAGGACTTAGTAGCGATTAATGTGAATTCAAAAGATGTAGATAAATTATCAATATTAAGGAATAATATTTTCAAGTTCCCTATCTTTAAAGTTCTAAATACAGTGACTGAATAAAACATCTCTTGAAAATATTGTAGATTAAATTCTTCCCAGAATAACAATTCAACTAAATCATCTCTTAGTTGCTTTACAAATCCTAAATAGTACAATTGTTTTATTCCATATTTCTGTGATAATGTAACATCCATAATTCTGCACCAAAGTACTAGACTGGAATTATAAAACAAGTTAAAATAATCATTGGCAACAATTTTTAAAAGATATCCGGTTCAGCCTATTCCAGAACAGTAATTACATCTGTAAAATCCCTAAGAAGTTGTCATCCAACCTTTACTTATAGAACTTGAATGACCCAGAACTTGTTTTCCTAGTAAGGCTATCTGTTTTACTATTGAATAGTTAAAATGCTAGAAAGCTTTTTATTGTATAGCAGCAAAATCTGTGCAATTTCTATCTGCTGCTTCTTGGTCTGTCTTTCTTGGGTCAAAAAGAATGATTCTAATCCCACTTGCAAATGATAAGATACATTTTCCTGAATTCAAATCTGGTCTCAAACTCTTACTATGTGACCCTGGACATGTCACTTCCCTATTTTCTTCAGTTGTTCATTACAAAATTAGTTGGAGAAGGAACAAGCAAATTACTCTAGTTGCTTTGCTAAGGAAATCCTAAATGAGGACTTGGGGAGTCAGACATGACCAAAACGACTGAGCAAAATTACAAACAAAACATCTTATGGCAATACCATGTACTAGTCTGAGTATGAGAGATGCTTTTTCAAAAGCTTTTCAAAATCATGTTTGCTTTAACATCTAATACTGTTACTTAGGGGATCTTGACATTTGAGACAATACATAGAATTTTAAAAGGAATAACTTTACTCTGTAAGGTATTTTTTCTGCCTAAATTCTAATTATAATTCAGATGAATACAGTACTTTGAGACTGGTTGAGCGGAAACAATAGTAAGAGTTACACTAAAATGTCCAGGTAATGATTCACTGTTCAACAGTAGTTGTGTTTGGTTTGAACTTCATGGGACTTCATGTCCCCTCTAGGATAAACTTATCACCTAAAATCATAACATCAATGCTGATTAACTCAGTTTTGGATACTCAAGACCTTTTCTATTTCCTCAGTCTCCTATCCTCTCTTATTGGAGTGTGAACCACTAAAGCTATTACATGAGATTTGAATTTTTATGACAACTTTCCACTTTTCTTGGCAGGTAGATGGTGCAATGGATCGTGTGCAAGACATGGAGTGAGGAAAAACTCATTTTTTTCCCAAGTTCAAATCTTGCCTTAGACACATATTAGCTGTATAACCGTGGACAAGTCACAACTCTGTCTCAGTTTGTCATCTATAAAATGAGAAGGAAAATGTAAATCACTCCAATTCAGGAAAACCTCAAATGGGGTCCAGACAGTCAGATCCAACTGAACAACATAATTTCACTTTTCATCAGAAACTTTCCTTGGTTTGGACGCCATGGAATATCATCCTCTTGACCGAATTCTCTTACTTCTCCCACTTTTCAGCTTTCTTTTCTGCATTGACATTCCCTATTAGACTGCAAAACCATTTAGGTCAGGGATTGCCTTTCTTTTTAACATTTATACTCCCAGTGCTTAGCATAGTCAATGTCATATAGTAGGCACTTAATAAATTATAGTTGAATAAGCATGAAAAATTGAGAGATAGGAGTTTCAGCTTCACAAATTTAGTTTCAATTTATTTCATTAAAAAGTACCTATTAGATTTGCAGTTTCATGTGCAAAAAAGGAAAGTAACTAATAAAATAACCATACAAATAAATGCTATGCTCTTCTCATATGTTTTGTTTGGTTTAGTTGTGTTTATTTTTAATTGTGGTAAAATGCAGAACAAGACAACTAAAATATCATGAACCTTTTACATATCCTCTTGTAATGAATTCAGTGGTAATGGAGCAATAATTAATCTTGTTTTGTTTTATCTTTTCAGATGAACTTTTACTTTCTCTCCATCATTTTCTTCTTCCATCATTTTTGGAAATCTCATAGACTCTTATGGAGATATCAATATTTGTAATGTTAAAATGTTATTATTATACATAATCTTGCTCTTTTAATTTAGTCAGATGTAGTACTCCTGGATTCTTCACTCAACTCTGATATTCAGTCATCACTCATTTTATAGTTCTGTCCATAAAAATGGTTCCCAAATCGCATTATTCTAATCTGAAGCAGAAAAAGATGACAAGTAATGTAAATAATGTTGTATTTCTTTTCCTATGGTCTGTATAAAGTTGATGCTTCTAGTCATGAAAAAGTCACATATTCAACTAAATTAGTTTACTAAGAGAATGAACTTCCCCTTTTTAACCAATACTAAATGGACCAGTAAGAGTGTAATAACGATCTACTATATTTTAGTAATACAATTCTATCTGAGGAGACAATGACAGTGTTATTTGTGACTATAGTACAGAAGTTCCTTGATATCCCTCTTTCATCATGGAAAGAACAAAACTGAATATTAACCATGTTTTTCTGTCTCAAGTCTGCAGCCTTTCCTTTCTTACATTCAAAACATTTTATCAATCATACTGTTATAATAATTAGCTCTCTTTAAAATCTATTATTGTGAACAATGCAGCAATATTCCTAGAAATCACTTCCAACTTATCCTTATTTAATCAAATAGATATGTTTCTTTTCTTTTAAATCAATCTCTCATTTTCTCACTAATAGCAATTTTGTAGATAATCTCTCATTTTAATTTCAATTGGCAGTCGATCTTTAAAAGTAAGTTCCAACTTGATTCTATAATTATTCTGTCAAATGGTTGATTTATCTTTATACAGGTAATTTTTTAAAGGAATTAGTTAACCCTCTTTTAAGTGATAAAATTTAAAAAAGTAAAATAAGTTCTTTAAATATAAATCATTGCTCTTTATTTTGTTTTACAGATTTTTGGATATTGTTTACATGTATATAAATACACTTGTATGTATATGTATGTATAATTTCAATATCAATATCAATATCAATATATATATATATATAATACAATATAATTTGCTTTTGTAACAGGTAGTGTACCTAATCAGAGTTATGAAGACCTTGATTCAAGTCCCATCTCAATACATATTGGCTGTGTGACTGCACAAGTAATAATTCCTTTTTACTTTCTAGAGAACTCTCTAAGAATATAAATTTCAAAGAATTTGCTGACTTGCATCAAGGTAGAGCATAAATCCATTCCCTACCCCTTGTATTGTGCCCCAAGTGGAGCACCCTGGACAGAGCCTGGAAGAGAGTTTCAATGGAGTAGTGCACATATTAAGCCATTGACACATATGTTCTAAGTGTTACTCTAGGATAGAAATTTCCCATGGCATAGAAAATGTGTCATATGAAAAGAGAACTAACTCTGCAATGAGAAGACCTGTGTTCAAATTTTGTCTCTGCTATTGATTACCAGAGTGACTTCAGCAAATATCGAATTTCCCTGGACCTGAGTATACTTTTCTGAAAAGTTAGGGGTGTGGACTAGATTGAAGTCCCTTCCTTTTTTAGATTTCTGAGGGGTTTCATATATCTCTTAAGATCAGCATAAATACAAAAATTAAATCAGGGCCTCATGTTCCTTTGACCTTTTCAGTTTCATGCATAGTATTTCCATAATTTGGGGGAGAAAAAATCATGAATAATTATTTCATTTTTTTTGGTTCTTACTTGTTAGTTCTTCCAATTATTGTGATGCAGAATTCACCAGACACTGGGTTGTTCATTCACCAACAGGGAGAGTTAACAGGAAGCATGTTAATTTAATCCTAGTGATAATATGTTTTTGCCATAGTAATAACTGCTCCTTATGAAAAAAGCTATAGATTTGGGCATATTATATGTATGATTAGCTAAGGAGTCAATGGACTGAAACTGTTGTCATCTATGAGGTTATGACTGAAAAACTCTAAATTAAGTCAGTATCCTCCTTTCTTAAGAGATTAATAGTAATGCTATATCTCTAGACTTATTCCCAGCTGTTCATTCTATATATTTTTTTCGAGGCAACTTGGTCTAAGTAGGGTGACCAGGATCATACAACAAGTAAATGTCAAATGTGTGAGGTCAGATTTGAAGTCAGATCTACCTGATTTCATGGCCAATGCTGTCCCCCCAAACACTCATTTTAAAGAAAGACCATAGATTTTAGCAATTGGAATTGGACAAAAATGAATTGATCAAAATTAAATCTCAATGTTATTAGATTATTTAAAATGAAGAGATATTGAAAATGTATACATTTTTCATAGATGATGGAAAACTATCCTTATTCTTACATCTTGGAATAGTTTCTAGAGTTTGGAAGAGTTGAGATTTGTTTTTCAAAGATTTTTAACATGATCTCATTCCCAGATGTGATTTGACAGCAAAAGAAGAAAATGGGATTTGTTGGAGGAAATATGCTTTTTTTTAAGCTGGAAAAGAGAGATGCAAGGGTTACATGCTAACTGTCCTCAATTTTTTTGGGGGGGGGTGAATCATGTGGATTGTGATTTAGATTTCTTTATTTTAGAGGGCAGAACCAGGACTAATAGATGGAAGTTGTAAGGCTGTACATTTTGGATCAGTGTAAGGAAAAAAGCTAGGGATGGAGACTTGACTTATGTTTTCATCATTGGAATAAGTGCCCAATGAATGCCCAATTTATTCTAACAATGCAGGTAAGTGTTTCTTTGCAACTTAGAGTATTAAAGAGATGCCTAAAGAAATGAGAGTTTACCTACATGGATTACTTAGGATCACTCACCAAGAACGTATCAGGCAGTACATAAACTCAAATCTTTTTCACTTTAAAAACTAACCTTTGGGGCAGCTAGGTGGCACAGTGGTTGGAGCACCAGTCCTGGAGTCAGGGGTACCTGAGTTCAAATCCAGCTCAGACACTTAATAATTACCTAGCTGTGTGGCATTGGGCAAACCACTTAACCCCATTGCCTTGCAAAAAAAAACTACATTAAAAACTAACCTATCCACCATTGCAAACTGTCTATCAGAGAAAAATTCTTTAAAAAAAGGGTCATCCCAAAGTTGATAGTTCTGCCTTAGGGGGTGATGAGGTCCCCTCACTAAGGGTCTTCTAACAAATACTTAATTATCATTTCTCAGATATGTTATAGAGGGAATATATTTTCCTACAAATATCATTAGACTATAAGATATCTCTGAGATCCTTTCCAAATCTAAAATTTGGGTGAATATGGAAAAAGAAGTTATTTCACCTTATTAGATCTTGTTTTCTTTATCTTTGCCATCTAACATGGCACAAAGAATAGGGCACATAATTTTTAATAATCAAAAGATCTGGGTATTCCTGACTGTACTCTTTGTTTCCCTTTGGGTTCTTATTCTATTTAATCACTGCTTTTTTCTTTTAATATTTTTTTATTAAAAATCCAGTGGATTTTTTCAGCTATAGTGAAAAATTACCCATTTAACCAAATCTAATTACTTCTCAGATCACAAGAATAATATACAACTTACTACTCATTATGTTTTTTGAAATATCATTACTTACAAAGAAAAATTTAAAATTGATCAAGCTTTTTAGTAGAAATATTGACTAACTGAAGGTTAAAATGTGGTACCATAAAAATGGCAAGCTTGTATTGGCTGAGAAGTTAGAAATTGAATGTTTTTCAGATTAGCATTACAAGGAGTATTTTAGGGTCTATTTTTACAATGCATTTTATGGGCAATAAGAAACTCTGAAACATTGAACTCTATTGTCATACATTCATTAAAGCTACTTCTCTTTTGGTTTTTGTTCAGGTCTTCCTTATCCCATAACAATTACTAATTAACTCTCCACTATAAGAATATACAGAACAATGAACTCCCTACCAGGATTAAAAATCACTCTTTCCCTTAGGCAATTCTTAAGGAGGAAGAGAGGCCCCCATAGTCTTGCAAGTGTCATTTACATGAACATACAGGATGACATATTGCATTTGTCATGAATCACACTGAATACTAGGAGAGATCAAAGGAAGCAACTTCCTGGTAATAAAAACCCTCCTTGTCACTAGAATCCATTCTGCCTTCACTGCTAATACTCCTGAGATTGGATTTATTCTAAATGACTCCAGGGACAGAACTAAAACTGATGAGTGGGATTTACAGGAAGGCAGATTTAGGTTCAACATCGGGTTTCTAACCCTTAAAATTCTGTAGAAGAAAAGTTGTTTTATTGAGATAGTATGTTCCCCTTCACTGCAGGTATTCAAGAAGAGATTGGTTCCCCATTTCTCAACAGTTACATATTTGAGGCAAGAGATTTATTAAATTGCCCCTGAAGTCCCCTTCAATTATGGTATTCATTCATTATTTCCATGGTTTTGTTTCTTTCCAATGTTTTGCTGGAACTAGTTGATATAGACTGTTAAGAATAAATTATTACATTTTCAGTGTAAGCATTCATGTTTCAAAAATCAGAAAATGCTTGAAATCAGGGTTTGATTTGTTGTTTTATTGATTATATAGACTGTATGGCATGATGGAAAAAATGTTTATCTAGGTCAAACTTTAAAGTTAGTCTTATGTACATTTTATTTTTGGTGGAAAGAGAGCCAACTGATAAATATTTGGCAGTATACACCTGCTGTTCTTAAGACACCTAGAAATGTCTGCTCACTTTTTCAGGTTTTCATTCACTTAAATATTTTGAATACTACTAGTTAAAATCATCTTTTATAATACTTCAAATATATAATTATGGTACATTGCCTGTAATAAATTCTTGGTTTTTGGTTGGTTGATTTAGAATGCATTTGGCTCCTTTTTATTTTTATTTTTTGATTCAGAACTTTAATTCCATGAATGTAGGGAACTCTCAAAGAGGAAAATCTCTTTACAATGGAGATTACCTATTAGTCTACAATTTATATTCTTAGAGATTTGCCTGGGTACAAAGTCATCACCTGTTCCATTGTGTTTAACTATTATAAATTTCTACTCATAATTATCATGGTGGTAAATTCTTTGTGTTAGCATGGAACTTTTACTTCAAGGAATATATCCACTAGCAATCTGGCTAGTTCAGGTCCATATCAGGCAAGTGAGAAATTGTTCTTTGAATTTATATTTTGCATGTTGGTTCCTTTCTTTAGTCACTACTTAGAAATCTATAAGTTGTTCAGACTAAATTGCAAAATGCTTAAGCAATGTTTAAAAGTTTTATATAGGAATGTCTACATTATGTGAGCTTCAAAATGAAGGACTAGGTATTTTTTATGATTCCCTCGACCTCTCAAAGTTCTCCAAAATAGAAATTATGTATCAAATGCAAAATAGTAATTTCATCTATTTCTATGTTCTAGGACAACTAGAAAACAAAAAAAAGGTTTAGCTCCCAAACCCCAGAACCCAATCCTGAGTTCACATAGCACCCCTCTATTACATCCAATCCTGCTGGGAGTGAGGGTGAACTGGCAAACCCCTGAATTCTAGTCTCCTCTCCTTTCTGGTTTCCTAAGGAGACCAGAGCTCGATCTCTAAGCTTTAGAATTCTTTTGGACCTGGACATCAAATTGAGGTATAACCTTTCTAGAACAAAAGGTTGTCTGATTACTGACAGCACCAATGCCAGTGAAATAGTCTTTAAATTTCCAGCACCAGGACAGAGAAATGAGCAAGAGAGGGAGCAGGTCCCCAACCTTATGGGGAGCTATGTATCACTGAGAATAGCCTGAGAGAAGGATCAAAACATCTAAAGAGTATTAGATTTGACTATCACAAAATTACTGGAGACAGAGACCTAGAGAGATAAACTATGAAATGTTCATCAAGGGAGGAAGCATGAGACACTTCTTCAAAGGAAGCCACACTTAGAGAAGAGGGAATCAGAAAGTGAGTGAAAAGGAACATAATAGGATAAAAGGACTGAAAGTATAGGAAGAAGAAAATTCAAATACCTAGAACATAAATAGATAAATCAATAAGAAATCTAGGAGCAGTAGAAAGAAAAAACTTCTGGATCTAATAAATTATTTCAGGTATCTATGAAAAACTCCTGAAAAAAATAGAAAAGAAAGTTTCAATATTTGATGAAATAGAGAACCTTGTGAAATTTGAGAACACAGAATCACTAAGCACCATTTCTGAGTGATTTGAAAGAGAAATAAGAATTATGAATACAGAATTTCTTGTTCTTCACATCAAAAAATAGTGAGCAAAATAGAAAAACATGACTCTTTAATGGTAAGTCTCACCAAAGAAAGAAAAGAAAGAACAATGGATTGGAAATGCAAATACACAGAACTAATAGAAAACCTAGAAAAAGGGAGTCCAAAAAACAACCAAAAATTTATAATAAAAGAAAATATAGTCATTATGCAATAAAACATACTGACAGGTTTCACTTGGACAAACTAAAAATTATAGATTTCCCTATAATCTTTTGCACAGCAAAAACCCTTAACACCATAATGAAGAATAGAAGAGAACTGCTTAAAATATCTAAATATAGAAAATGAAATTCCAGTTTAAAGAATTCATAGATCACCTTTAGAAAAAATGCTATAAATTCCCAGATGTAAAGTATTCATATTTAACACTTTAATTCGAAATAGATCCTGCACGCTATCAAGAGAAAGATCGTCAAATAGAAAGAAAAGTATACTTAAATATTCCTCAAGACTATTTCTCACTCACAATTTGTTCCTAAGAGCAATAATGACCAATCCTACAAATCTTAGCTTAGTCAAACAGGAAAAAATGTACATTATCCAATAATAAAGTTTGAAATTTTTTTTCAGAAGTCAGATTTAAGTGATTATTTGTCCCATGAATATCCCTTACAACAAAAATGCAGGAAGAATAAATAAATGCAGCAAGGACAACAATAGCAACAGAGTGACAACAGATACCAGTAAGAACATTCCTTCTACATGTATGCAAAGAGAGGGATGAAGGTCAAAATCTGGTAGAAAAAAACAATGAAAAGGAGGACAGAAGATATTATGGTATCCAGGTGAATGAATTCACCTGCCTCTACAGGTGAATACTTCCACTCTGGGACTATATTATAACATGGGAAGACAAATAGTAATGGGGAGGGGCGGGGAGTAGTGGGATAGAAAAAGTCATATCAAGTTTAGCAATGAGGAGAAGATAGCCTCTGTTTTCTCAGAAAGAGGAGAGCCTACAAGGTAGAATGAGGAAGAGAGGGGAAAATTGAAATGAAAAGGGTAGGAAGGATGTTTTATTTTGGGGATGGGATGAGGATTCCACCGATGAATGTTCTTATGAGTAAAGAGATGAACTGTGAAAGAAGGGGAGGAGTTTATTCTAGATGGAATCTGGAATATTTGACATTTGGAAAGTCTACTTGTCCTGCTTGGGAAAGTGGGGAAAATTTGGGGGTAACTAAGACTTGGATAGTGGGAGATCATAAACACAGGGAAAACATTTCCTGGGAAATATAGAAAGAAAGAAGAAAAGTCAATGGAGAAAGTAAATCTAGATATTTGCTGGGCTACAAAATCAGAAATGTGGGCAGAAGACCCTAATATAGGACAGCACTAGATGGCACTGGACTTCAGGAAGACCTAAGTTCAAAGCTTGTGTCATATTATTACTGGACAACTCACTTAAATTCTTTTAGCCTCAGTTTCCTAATCTGTTAAATGAGGATAGTAATAGCTATGAGAATCAAATGAGACAATAATGTGCTGAATTTATATCCCAAGAAAGTCATTAATAAGAAAAAAGTTCTCAAGGACTCCAAAAACATTTGTAGCAGCACTTTTTAAGATAACTAAAAATTGTAAACAAAATAGATGCTGGTCAATTGGAAAATAATTAAAGAAACTGTGATACATGAGTATAATGGAATATTATTGTGTCAGATGAAATATGATTGATGTATACATGAAATCATGGACAGATCTATACAGATTTATGCAGAGTAAAGTAAACCAGAGCCAGAAAAATAATATAGACCATAATTACATTTCAAATGGAAAGATCACAAAAAAGCAAAAGCAAATGTAATAAAATTATATAAATGAAGTCATACTGAAATGGATAGATATGAGAAAAGACTCCCACTCCATCCTTTCATGGATGGAGTTGGTAGATCAACCAGTGTTATAATATATCACTCATTTTCATACTTTTCCAATATATCAGTAAATAGAGCTGACTTTTATTTCTCTTTTTCCTCTCCAAAAAAATGCAGCTGGTCATTTTGAAGGACTTTGGGGGGTGGGGGGAGAGAGAGAGAAATGGATATTATGATATTTAAGAAACAATACATAACAACAAACCCTCCCTTTTGTAAAAAAAAAATAAGGTTTTATAACTGTAAAACAAATAACCATTTGGAAATAGGTAGTTCCTCATCTCTGGACTCTTACTTAAAACCAATAGACCTTTCAGGCTACTTTCAGGATATTGGAAAGGAGTCTTTCCAATAACAATATGCAACAAATCCTGTACTTACTTATTCACTAAAATTAGTTTCCTAAGAGTAGATCTATCTTTTTTACTATTGGCTTTTGTTGTGAAAGGTGATTGTAAGTTGGACTTTTGTATTTTTGCTAGAGAAGAATATGTTATTGCAATATCTTTAGGAATGGTTATTTAGGTCACAAATTTGAGACCACAGAACATAATAATATTAGATTTTGTTCCTTTTTTAATCCCTTGTGATTTACATGGATCCGAAAGCATGAATGATGAATACTGACTGTGTATATCCACTATTGTATTGTACTGTATAGGATTCTTGGGAGTAGATGTGTAAGAAGTCTCATTTTCTTATTTATTAATGTATTTTTCTTTCCTAACATATAATAAAGATATGAAGCATTACCTGGTTCACATTTAATATGCTTTTATTGGCAAATTCAACTCAAAGTTATTTGAATCAATGAATATTTATTAAACACATATTATGTGCTAACTTTGCCTAATCTGACAGATTTTGTCATCTACAATTAAGGTATTCTGCCATTAGGTAAAAGATAAGTTCACCTATGAATTTTAAGCTTTCAAATGCTTTGGACATGACAGATAAAGATTATAAATTTAAAGTGTTTCAACTTTTTAAAGCTCATTTGAACATTACCAGGAAGATCTATCAAAGTATTAGGACTCTGTTAAAGAAAATATATGAAGAAAGCTTTACAACAAATCAGGAGTAAAATTTATTATTATTTTTAATCTTTTGGATTAAGATTCTTAATGTTTTCCCCCTTTCCCCCTTATGCTGTCAGAGAGAAATGCTTAACTTCTTTCATGAATCTACTTCACAGTCAAAACCTGTGTGAACATTAGCACAAATGCCCAACTTTGCCCCTACACTTGCCACTAAACTCACATTAGTTTTTTTCTCAAAAAAAAGACTTTGATTTCTATTGTAGCTGAGGGGGGGGTGGGAAGCTTCCAGGGAGAATAGAATCATTATTGCTTTATTTTAGTTCTTTGGTCTTCTATAAGAGAAGCCAGAAAGGGGGTTGGGAGTGGGGAGAAATTGCATTGTGTCCCCATACTCAGGTTGCAAGGGGAAAAAAAACCTGAAAATCAGTTTTTATCACTATGAGGAAAATTTCCACCCCTGTAACTAATTTTTTTCATCTGTTTTATTCTGATATTTTCATCTATTAAAGAAATTTTGGAATGATGTATATTTTTTTATGCTAAAAAAAATTCTAACCCTATTCTATTTTCTAGCAAAATATTCTAAGGACTGAATTATATTGATTTTTGTTCTGGAAGATTTGTAATGGCCTTTTGTCAAAATGATTAGGGATGAATCAATCACTTTTTCCCCAATGAAGATAAAGTTCTACAACTCTTTTTAAAAAAAGAGAGTAAGATTTCTCCCTTCTGAAAGACATTTCCAACAATAACTGTTAGTCATTTGATATTGTGATATGATAACCAGCAGTCCCTACCACTGTGATTTGTGCCATTTACATATTCTAAGAATATATATGCATTCACAAGAATGTCTTCCTAACAATCTCTATCATATGCCTCCAACTTTTATAAACAGCCTCAGCCAGAAAGAGATTTAGAAAGTTGTTGAATCCCTTCCAAAAGAAAACATGCTATATGACAAATAGAAATAAGGGTTTTTGAATGTATATTGAAAGTGGTTTTATAACATAGTCAAATTAGTTTGACTTTCTTAAATTGGATAAAAATGGTGAAGTGAGTCAAACTTGTAGACTACATGAATACTGAACTTAAACATTTGGTCATTATTAAGCAATCTCATGAACCTGGTTCTTTAAATACAATTTTGCTATATTACTGCTATATTATTTTCAAATGTACTGATAACCTTATGCTCTCAATGGAATAACAAACAAAAAAAGACTATGTTTAGAAGCATTTTTATAGTATGCTTACTGGAAGTCAAGAAACATTTTCCAGAATTAACATATAACCTACCCTAAGGCATGTTGAAGTCATCTCTTATTCAAATAGTTTGAAGAGAAAGTTGACTCTAATCAGTGCTGGACAAAGGGTTCAAAATTAAAACATGTGGCACTTATTGAACTTCAGGACAAGTCTATGAAAAAAAATCTAACTTTTATTTCATTTTTTTCTCTGTGTTCTCAAGAAAAGTTTACTGTCTTACAAAAAAGATTACCTTGCCTTATCAAAAGAGAATCGTATATTTCTAGAAAATTTATCACTAAATGGGTAGGAACACAGGACAGAAGAAAACCCCAATTCCTCCTCTAATATCCATTATAGCCAAAAGTATATCATCTTTTCTCTAGAGGGAATTGAGTCAGCGTACATCAGAAAGGTATTATATTTCCTTGCCACTACCTCAGCCTCTGTCAGTTTGGGCAAAATATCCAAAGGAAACTGTCTAAAAGGCAATTTGAAATATAGGATTGGAGTTTGGGTGAGAGGTCAGGGCTAGAAATAGAAATCTGACAATCACCAGAATAGGGATAATAGCTGAAGCCAAGGAATAAATTAGATTACTGGGGGAGAGAGAACTAAGTAAAATTTAAGGGAGAAATCTTGAGGGATATTTATATTTTATTGAATTTTCTGGCCTCGGATTTTAGAACAACTGGCAATAACACATTTTTGACAGACTTCATACTTATGAATTAAGCACAAAGAGAATTCACCTGGAAAACAGAAAATATATTAATAAACAGTAAAAGGACATATTGATAATTTTGAAGTAATGGAGATAGAGAGAGAGAGATTGGACTTAGATTTCAGTAATATAGCAAACATTCAGTGAGGAAGTTTCTTTTACTAATGGAGGAAGCAAATTAAGCTGGGAATGACATTTCTTGCATCATAGAATGATTTTTTGTTCTTCCCAGTATGGACAGCTATTTGGCACAATGGATAGAATACTAGATCTGAAATCAGGAAGATTCATCTTCCTCAGTTCAAATCTGGCCCCAAATACTTACTACTTAGGCTATATAACTTTGGACAAGTCACTTAAGCCTGTTTGCTTCAGTTTCCTCTTCTGTAAAATGAGCTTGAGAAGGAAATAGCAAACCATTCCAATATATTTGCCAAATAGAGACACAAATTGTTGTACACAATTGAAAGATAAATGAAAAAGAAATCATTCCAGTATACTTATTAAATTCTACTATTTTTATTAGATTGGGTGCAGTTATTTGTATGGGTACCTTTTTTTTCCTCCACTTAAAATAGAAACTTCCTGAGGGCAAAAATTTAATCCTACTTAATCTTATATTTTCTTCTGTGATTAGCACAAGGATCTGTATTGTGAGTCAAAAATTAGTTCCCATTGTTTTGAAGGGAGGTAGATACTCAAAAGCACAGATCTCCACAAAGCATAGATTTATCATTTTCATTGGTCCGTCATCAAGTATTTAAAATGAAATGAATCCCCCAAAATAAGGAACTACCACACTACCCTTTTAGATGGAATACAATCAAAATTAGTGGGAAGAAAGGAGGAAGTGGTGGAAAATAAAGAAGGAAAGATTATCAACAGAGAGGGATGCTTCAGAATAAGATCTAGTACTGTGCTTGATGACTTTTACTCATTTTTTTCTGAAAGACAACCTTTATTTTTCTGTGGAACTATTTTTGGAAATCATTTCACCTTTCCATTTCCCTTTTCCTATGTCAGTATATCTTAAATGATTTTTGCTCCATTAAATGTAGTACTTTTTTATATAAGAAAAAAACGTGGCATGATGGATATAGGGCTATCCCTGGAGTAAGAGAGACCTGGTTCCTTCTGCTGCCATATAGTAGCTTGGTGGCAATGGATTGCTATCAGTCAATTCTCAAGTTACTAGACTCCATTATCAGAATAGTTTCTATAAGAGGAATTCCCCATATTTATGAAATCAAAGTTTGGGTCTAAATGAAACAAGCTAAAACAAAATATGCCAACCTTTATTTTATTTTTAAGAGAAACTGGAAAAAAGGCAAAAACAAACAGAAAAACTAGGTGGGAACTTCCAATCTCACTGTCTGTCAGTTGCAGGAGATTAATTTGGTCCTCTGTGCATAGAGTGGACTACTATACTTCACTTTGTGGAATCTAATGATTGGAACTAACTGCTGCAGGACATGGTAGAAGCCAAAAGAAAATCTACCCTTTTTCCTTTAAAAAGGGGGATGTGGGCATGTTGAGAGAAGGATATAAAAAGGACTGAAAAAGTGCATCAGATATTTATGTGTGTGTGTGTGTGTGTGTGTGTGTGTGTGTGTGTGAGAGAGAGAGAGAGAGAGAGAGAGAGAGAGAGAGGGAGAGAGAGGGAGAGAGAGGGAGAGAGAGAGAGTAGCTGGTTTCTTATATTTTATTTTCAATAAAAAGAATCAGTCACAGTACTAGATATTTCTGCTATAACATTCCACTGGTACAGAAAGCAGATTGAATTTCTTACCAGGGTATTTTCTCCCTTATATTAAGAGCAAATGCATTTATAATGTTTGTCTTTTCATTTGATTTAAAGTTAAATTTGTCTTGTGGATTTTCTTTATGGGAACAAAGGACAATACACATTGCATTGCTCATGCTCTCAATTAATTGTCATGTAGAAGTTTACAATTCTAAGACAAATGAATCCTACTCTAAATTAGCTGGTTTCCAACATTTTAAAAAATGGAATGGATTGCATGATCAATCTATCTTTTAAATTTTATTTTAGGCTGTGATAAATTTTACCTTGATCAGTTCTGCATAGGATGACTGAATTAATGGTTTGAAGTTCAAATTTTGATGATTTCAAAAGTTGTTTAATGAAAAAAAGTGCTTATCTGCATCTTAATCTTTTCATCTACATATGAGCATAAAATGTGTGCTGCGTGACCATGTAACTTCTCAGCTCAATAAATTTTAGTGGTTCTTATTGCCTCTGGGATAAAATGAAAACATCTCAGTTGGTATTTAGAATCCTTTGTAATTTGGCCCAAACCTGGCCTTCCAAGCTAATTTTATACTATTGTCCTTCATTTATTGTAACTTCCAACCAAATTGACCTATTTACTGCTCCTAATATATAATGTTTCATTTTAAACCTTTCTGCCTTTGCAAAAACTGTCTCTTATTCCTAGACTTCTCTGCTTTCTCATCTCTGCCTTTCTTTAGACTTCATACTGCATAATAATATTAGGTAAATATGTCTAAAGTTTCTTGTCCCATTTGGATAAGAAACCCCTCATCCAACTTTCTTTAAATATCAATACCTTGAACTAAAATCCATTTCCTTTTATGACACATCTAACTTTGTTGAAAGTTCAGAAAGGAACTTGGTACCTCAGAATACGGAACTGGGGTTATGAGTAAACAAAAGCAGGAGGTCTTTGATCCACTTAATATCAGTATCTCCTTGATAAACTCCTTGACTAAATTAATGAGCAGACTATAAGAAGAAAAAAATATTTGATTCACAGAAATATCTTATGAGCTCTCCTTTGATGAGAGAAAAGATTATTTTTTAAAACTATAAGGAAACAGAAGATAAATGTTTTTAGAAGGCTTATATCAAAATAAAGGTTCAGAATCTTATTCTTTTTTGCTTTGCAATTATTTGCATTTATTTTCAGACTTACTTTTTTCTGTGGTCATGTCTTTTCAAGCAGTATGTAAATTTAATTTTTAAAAATTATTATTTATTTTTTTACATTCATTTTAAAAAATTGAGTTGTGGTTTCTCTCCCTCCTTCCCTTTTTCCCTTTCTTACCCTTTCTCCCACCTATTAAGAAGGTAAGAAATGTGATATCAATTATATATTTATGAAATTATATAAGGCATTCTCCTATTAATATATGCTGAAGAAAAACAAGAAAAAATTTAAACAAAAAATGATTCATTCTGCATTCAGACTCCATCAGTTATTTCTTTGGAGGTATACATAGCACTTTTCATCATAATTCCTTCAAAATTGAATTGGACTATTATATTGATCAGAATAACAGTCATTCATAGCTGGATATTTTCAGTATTTCTGCTATCGTGTTTAATATTCTTTTGGTTCTGCTCATTTCACTTCCCATCCCTTTTTATATAAGTATTCCAACTGTTTCTTTTTCTTCTGAAACCATCTTGCTCAATAATATTCCATCACAATCATGTTACCACAACTTGTTCATTCAGAATTTAAGCTTCTTAAGGGCAAGGACTGCTTCATTTCTGTCTTTATATCCTCAGAATCTACCATCTTGTCTAAATACATAATAGGTGCCCAATTAAATTAAATTCTTTGGAGTCAATAATTATATGTTCATTAGTAGATAATTATTCTTTTTTTTTCTTTTCTTTTTTTTTTTTTTTTGTAAGGCAAACAGGGTTAAGTGGCTTGCTCAAGGGCACACAGCTAGGTAATTATTAAGTGTCTGAGACTGGATTTGAACCCAGGTACTCCTGACTCCAGGGCTGGTGCTTTATCCACTACGCCACCTAGCCGCCCCTAGATAATTATTCTTTAACCAATTTGATTTCATTTTATTAATTATTTTAGTCTTTGTTATGTATAAAATTTCTATATAAACCAATTTGCCTTCAAATTTTCAAAAACATTCTTACAAATAATCCATGTGGTTACATAACTGAACTGAAAAAGGCCTTAGAATCCTCTTTCTTCTTCTGTTTCCCTCTCCTAGAAAGCTAGTAGAGCTTAGCTTTGCATCTAAAGTGCTTGGGCATCCTAAAATGAAGTGACAAGAAAGAGGTATAAGGATTCTATAGGAAAAGCCAGGGATATCTAGGACAATACAAGAATCTATTACCTAAGTCTTTAATGGAAGAGGGGAAAAAACCTACCAGGAGTTTAAGGGATTTTCTTATTATTGGCAGACAATAGCCAAGATCCCTATTCCTTTGATTGAATTCATTCTTTTCCTAACAACATGCTGCTTCTTCAGTTTTACTGGACTAAAATCAAAAGCTAATAATTATAATGTATTGTTCCAAATCAAGGAGCAACAAACTAGGACCACATTACCTAGTTTCTTATGACTCTTAGCTAAGAATGGTTTTTATATTTTAAAAATAAAAATCATTCTTAGCTTGGCAGGTCATTAAAAAATAAGTTATTGACTTCTGAATTTGGCCCTCTGGCCATAATTGCCAGAGCCTGCTTTAGAAAATGAGAGATTTTATTTTAAACATAAAATGTTCCCATATCTCACACTCTATACCAAAGCAAGGTTAACAGACCAAGAAATGCTCTATCTGTCAGATCTATGGAAAGGGGAGAAATTTATTACCAAGCAAGAAATAGAGTACATTATATATTGCAAAATGGATGATTTTGACTATACTAAATTAAAAAAATTGCACTAGGAAAACCAGCATTGTCAAAATTAGTAGGAAAACAATTTTCACATCTAGGGCTTTTGATAAAGAACTTATTTCTACAATATAGAGAACTGCATCAAAAATATAGAGAGAATTGCAGCAGATTTATAAGTCATTCCCCTATTGATAAATGGTCAAAGGGTATGAGCAGACAGTTTTCAAATGAAGAAATTAAAGCTATATATATATATATATATATATATATATATATATATATATTCTTATGAAAATGCTTCAAATCATTATTGATTAGAGAAATGATAATTAAAGCAACTATGAGATTCATAATATCTTAAAAATAAAAATTTATGAAATCTTTAGGTTTTAAAAATACTACTATAAGACTACTTTTAGAATTAGGAGGATACAAAGCTTCCAGACCACATAAAGCTATAATCTGAAAACATTTTTATAAGACTTAAACTACTCTCTGACCTATAATGGCAGACAGAGGATATTAGCTAATAGGTAGCATTACATATAATATCCACATGGATAATTAAACTACTTAAAGAAAACATACAAAGAGATCATGTAGGGGAATCTGGATGGTGCATTGTATAGAGCACTGTACCTAGTATCAGGAGAACCTGAATTCCAATATAGCCTCAGACACTTGATACTTACTAGCTATGTGACTTTGCACAAGTCACTTAAACCCATTTTCTCATGAAAACCAAAACAAGAAAAGAAAGTAAAAACAAGGATTTAAGAAGAAACCATCAGAACCCAGGAAACCATTCATGGAAAGTGTGGAAATCAATAGAGGCAGCAATTGATTGTGGGACATTGGCACAGGACTGCCCAGTATGACATACCCTCATCAGAGAAGATGCTGACCTCCGTGAGCAAAACAGAATTGAAGTAGTTCAAAAGAAATGGTCCATGTATAGATTTAGAGAATCCATACCAATTGTTCACATGACCTATTTGTGGATGACCTGTGATAAAAAAATTCCAAGCTTATATAGGACTGAACAGTCAGACACTCTGCAAATTGGCTGTAATATAGGGATGTCATTTTGGTCCTCTTTAAGAATGAAGGACAACAACCAATCAACAAATCATAACAAAGAAGTATCTTGACTCGGAAAATTGCTTCACCTCTGTTCTTTACACATTGAATATATTCAATCTCTCTTCAATTCCTCCTTCTAATTAACTGGTTTCTTCCAGATCCATCATTTGAAGAAAGATATCTAGGTCAAGCATGTCTTCATTTTCCCCATGTCACAATCCTAACTTTTCTTATTTGTTCTTCCATGACCACTCACTAGTATATCATCTCTTTCCTTCTCTACTCCCCCTTCTTCAGCTTTTAAAAAATGTATTGTTTCCTTTATTAATATGTACCCTCCTTGTATTTTCTTCTATGCTTTTCATAATATAAGCATTTAATAAAAATTGTTGAATTGATCTTTTCTTAAATACTTTGGTATTGAGCAAAATATGTAAAAAGAAAAAGAGAAATAGGCATACACAAAAAGAGCAATGTGGACCCAGTGTTCTTCACTGATTCAACCAGATTTTCAAATTTGCCTTCTTATCTGAAGACAACCCTTGTTCTGTCTTTGAATGTCTTGGTATATTGTCTCCTGCAGAATGACCTTATCACTCCATTGTCCCCATTCAATTTTTGTAAAAATACTTTTTTACAGTGGTTTGTTGAAGGAGAGGAGCAAATTGGAAAGTGCCATTTTAAATAATAAATCTAGTTCAACATCAAGGAAGAAGCATATTTAGAAATATGTTTCCTTATTTAATAGGCAAGGGAGTGTCCACCATGTCAGTATTTTTCAGCTGAAATAGGAAGAAAAAAACAAAGAAACCGAAATATTTTGCTACTATTGCCAAAAAAGGAAAGCAAACAAAGAGTAGGGCTGGTTGTGTTTATAATAACCATAGCCCAATTCCACAGTATGAAAAAAAATGAAGATATAGATTTAAAAATAGACTCTGCTCATAGATATTTCTCATTGTATTTCATAGCCATCATGCTTTAATTAATCTTGAGTTACAAATACAATATCTTTATTATAGTTCAAATTGCTTTATACTATATTTATACCAAACCTTCTGTTTATATGAAACAAAATACATATTGTTTTAAGCTTTAATTTTTTCCCCTTTTAATTAGAGCTTCTTATAATTGTACTCTTGCTTTAAAAATAACATTCTAGAATACTGATGGGTTCATCTCACCATTTTCATTATTCTATATCTTTAAGCTTAACTTCAAAAGAATCAATGAATCTTAATTATGAAGATTCAGATGTTTGAATTTAAAATCAAGAAAATTAAAGGAATGCATTTTTGAATATCTAGGTGGATAGAGCACTGGCCCTGGAGTCAGAAAGACCTGAGTTCTAATCCAGCTTCAGACATTTAATAATTACCTAGCTGTGCAACCTTGGGCAAGCGACTTAACCCCATTGCCTTGAAAAAACCAAAAATAAATAATAAGGAAATGCATTCTTGTCTTCAGAAGACAAAGGATTTGTAGTTTCTTCACTTAAGGAACCACATAGTACAATTTTGTATATAAATAAGGGAGCTATTATCATGCCATTTGTGGTAGGATATCTATCAGAGTATCCCTGTCATGTGTGTTAGACTACTTCTTTTGCTTAAAATGTCTTGCAACCCTCCTTGAAAGTTCACAAGCTCCTGGAACTAAAGATTCAAGAACCTGCCATAGTTTCTTGGTCATATTAGTACAAAAATGACACAAGGGTTCCTTATGTTTGACTATCAGACTGTGAATGGTAACACTGGCAACACTGGGGTAGGGAAGTTATTTTCAAATGAATCTACAAAGTGATTCCCAAGAGGATGTTAAATATTTTTTCTTGGAGTAGATAGCTAAATCTTTTGATAGCCATGATTTTTACAATTCATCCCATTATCTAACCCAAACTTCCAAAATCAGACTTTTCCTACAATACTATTTTATTGATACTTGAGATAAAGAGAGACTACATAATTATGCCATACAATTAGTGACAGAACAAGGACTAAAACTCAGTTCTCTTGACTCAGTCTAGTGATCTTTCCACAGTAGAATGATCTCTGCTGTAAAATGATAAGATATTTAATTATAAGGATTATTTTTTACCTTTTAGCAGTAGGTGAAAAAAAATTCTCCCAAAATATAATTATTTATCTTTTCCTATTTAAATAAGCTATTGAGGCAAAACAAATGAGAAACAAAACAAGGAAAAGATTTAGCATTTACTATCACCACAATTCTAGTAAATAACTCAGGAGAAAAACACTTGGTCATCTTGCCAGAAAGACATGGCAGTCATGGGCAATACCAATTTGAATATAACTTAATTTTAGAATCTTCCAGTGGAAAACATTAGACCACTAAGAGGTAGAAATTAGTTTTTGCTTTAGGAAGACCTGATTTCAAACTTTGTCTTAGAATCTATCCAAATAACCCAAGGAAAATCATTTAAGCTTTGTTGCCCAGGTTCTTCAGTTGTAAAATGGGGTGATAATATCTGTGACACCTCACAGGATTATTATGAGCATCAAATAAGACAATGAGTGCATAGGGCTTTAAAATAAGTTGCTGACTAAATTTCAATTATTGAACAATTTGCTTTTTTAAATATATGAAGGATTAGAAAGGATAGAGGAAGCTTATAAAAAGCTTGAAACGAGACCCAATTAAAAATAGAACTTGGGGGGGTGTGGAGCCAAGATGGCGACAAGAGAGGATCCTCTCTTAGGCACTCTCTCATAAAACTTCTAAACTAAGGACTCTAACTAAATTTTTGAGGGACAGAACCCACAGAGGTAACCAGTGAGGCAGTTCTCCTACTCAAGGTAACCTGGAAAAGAGCAGAAAGGCTCTGCTCCCTGGGGTTGGGGGGTGGCCAGCCAGAGGAGTGGCCCACCAGAATGAAAGAACTTCAGCCTCCTGGAGGCAGCCCCATGGCACTGGGAGCCCTGGCTCACAGCAGGGGGGGAGTTTCCTGAGCTACACCCCGGGGAGCACTGAGCACAACTTAGGAGGAACGGGATAGCTCTGCCAGAGCAAGCACATGAAGCCCAGCCCTCAGGGCATACAGCAAGCAATGTGGTTGCCCGCCAGCCCAGATCTAGAAACAGGAAGCAGAAGCCAGTAAGCAGGAGCCCCCAGGGCATGAGCTAGCTGAATTTAGGGAGGGGAGTGAAGAGGGACTGCCAAGTTCTGTCCTCTGTCCCTGGAAAAGGACTCTGGGGTTCTGACCACATTCAGATCCTGATCACAGTCTAGGCCCCCCCATAGAACAGCAGGGCCCATCCCCACCTCAGCCTCATGACAGAGGGGGGGCACTTAGGTCATTCACAGACCAGGAGGGAGGACAGAGCCTCACACACACTGAGATGCTTGTAGGAGTGTCCCAAAAGCTCAGGAAGCACCCCCAAAACAGGCTCAGGCTGGGAAAATGAGTAAGCAGAGAAAAAACAGAAGCACCATTGAGAAATTTTGCCTGTGAGCCCAAGAAGGATCAAAACACTCAGTCTGAAGATGAGGAAGCACAAGCTCCTGCATCTAAAGACTCCAAGAAAAACAGAAATTGGGCTCAGGTTATGACAGAGATCAAAATAGACTTTGAAAATCAAATGAGGGAATTAGAAGAAGAATTGGGAAAGGAAATGAGAGAGATGCAGGAGAAACATGAAAATGAAGTCAGTAGCTTAGTCAAGGAAATCCAAAAAAATGCTGAAGAAAATAGCATGCTAAAAACCAGCTTAGGTCAAATGGATAAAACAGTTGAAAAAGTTATTGAGGAGAAGAATGCTTTAAAAAACAGAATTGGCCAGATGGAAAAAGATATAAGAAAGCTCTCTGAGGAAAACAAATCCTTCAGACAAAGAATAGAACTCAGGGAGATTGCTGAATTTATGAGAAACCAGGACTCAATACTTCAAAACCAAAAGAATGAAAAATTAGAAGAAAATGTGAAACATCTCATTGAACAAACAACTGATGTGGAAAACAGATTTAGGTAAAATAATTTAAAAGTTATTCAAATACCTGAAAGTCATGACCAGGAAAAGAGCCCTTGACACCATTTTCAAAGAATTACTACAGGAAAATTTACCTGATATCCTAGAAGCAGAGAGCAAAATAGAAATGGAGAGAATCTACCAATCTCCCCAAGAAAGAGACCCAAAAAAAACACCCAATAGGAATATTATAGCCAAGTTCCAGAACTACCAAGTCAAAGAGAAAATATTACAAGCAGCCAGAAGGACACAATTCAAATACCAATGGAGCTGTAATCAGGATCTCATGGATTTTAGCAGCAACTACATTAAAAGCTCATAGGGCTTGATATATAATATACTGGAAGGCAAAAGAGCTTAGTATGTAACCATGAATCAACTACCCAGAAAAGCTGAATGTCCTCTTCCAGGGAAAAAGGTGGACTTTCAATGAACCAGGGGAATTTCAAATGTTCCTGTTGGAATGGTCAGAGCTGAACAGAAGGTTTGATCTTCAAATACAGGACTCAGGTAAAGCATAGAGATTGGAGGAGAAGGGGGAATATGAGGGACTTAATGATGATAAACTGCATGTATTCCTGTATAGAAAAATGACACTGATAATACTCATATGAACCTTCTCAATTAGCAGAGCAGGTAGAAGTAGCTTTTATAGAAAGCTGAATTTAAAGATAAAATATGGTGTAAAAATGGAGTCAATAGAAAAAAGGGAAATATAATGGGGGAAAGAAAAAGAAGAGGGGGAATAGGTCAAGATATTTCAAATAATAAGATTTTTCTTTATTGTGATGAGCTATTGCAATGATATGGAAGGGTGGAAGGCAAGGGGGAATGAGGGAATCTTCCCTCTCATCAGAGGTGGCCAGGAGAGGAAATAGCTTTATATACTCAATGGGGTATAGAACTCTGGAGTAAGAAAGAGGGGGGGCAGGGGGGAGGGGGGATGTGAATGATGGAGGAGAAGATGAACCATGGGGGGAGAGTAGTCAGCTATAACACATTTTATTTTTTACTTCTTGCAAGGGGCTGGGATTGGATGGCCTATCTGGGACCATAAGGTGGGGTGGATGCTGGGCATAAGAGATGGTATGGGGGCTTGGGGCCTCTTGGCTCTGCCACTCAGCTACCCTACAGTAGAGTCAGAGTGAAAGGAGAGAGAAAATATAGTACATGGTAGTGGAGAAATATGAAAGGAGGGAGTTGCGATCAGCAATGGCAACAGTGGAAAAATATAGAAGTAACTTTTGTGATGGACTCATCATAAAGAATGTGATCCACCCATGATAGAGCTGGTGGTGTTGGAACACAGACTGAAGCACATTTTTTATTATTATTATTTTGGGAGGGGGGTGCAGGGCAAATGGGGCTGGGTGGCCTGCCTGGGGCCAAATATCAGGTTGATTGTTGGGTGTCTGAGGCCAGATTTAGACCTGGGTGCTCCTGGCTCAAGGGCCAGCACTCTGTCTGCCACCCAACCACCCCTACTATTATTACTATTTTATTTTATTTTGGGTCTTTTTTTTCCTTTTTTTGCATTTTGCAGGGCAGTGGGGTTGGGGTGCCTTGCATGTCACACAGCTGGGTGATTGTTGGGTATACGGGACTGGATGTGGGCTTGGGTGCTCCTGGCTTCAGGGCTGGTGCTTCGTCCACTGCACCACCTGGCCATACCTACAATTATTACTATTATTTCTTTAATTTTAATTTTAATTTTTTTCTCTCCCCTTTACTTTATTGCTCAAATGAGTCTATATTTTTGGGGGGATATTTTGTTTACTCTTAAACAAGAATACTTTATTAATGTATAAAAAACAGTATTTGTACAAAATGAGAATAAATAAATATTAAATAACAAAATAACAAAAAAAATAGAACTTGGCAAAAGTAAGTTGTCCTTACATCTCAAAGAAGATCATAACATCAAGGAAGTGATGTCATGATGTACACATAATTTAATTGAAGAGAGGGGGTTCTACAAAGACATCATTCTCACTATCTCTCCCTGAGCCATATGATCTCAGTGGCCTATATAATAGGAACAGGATGACTGGTGTTGATCTGGATACATTGAAAGAACTTGGTCTTTCAGAGATAGGTCTTTCCCAAATCATTGAGACCCTTCTGTGCTGTGTTATCATCAGGATTTAGTGCTGTTTTGATTTAGCTACATTCAGACAAAATTCAACAAATGGAATTCCACCCCTTTGGCTCCCCAGTCAACTTGAGTTACAACTCCTCTTGTACTAGGCAACAAATGATCATCAGTAGGGTCTAACTAGCCTAACCTGTCTCATGATGTCATGTTCTATTCAGCTCTTCAAACATATCCACCCCCACCGAAAGGCAAAGACCTCGGTTTCCCAGAAGCTGACTGACTGGAGGGTCAAGGGAATAAGGTCCTGGATCACTAGTCAACATAATTTGTGGTTACTTCAATGATGGAATAATCTTTAAACCTGCAACTTTCATTTTCGATTAATAAAAGCTTTCTTGGCAAATGCTTTCACTCTGGTTCGTCATGTGCAGGTTTAAGAATTTCACCTCTTGTGGCACAATCTTTTTTGGGTCCTTCATTCCGAAACACCATGACATCAGAGATGTGATGTCATGACATGATATTAATTGATTTTGAGTGAGGGGATGCTATGTAGAATCACCAACCTCTCTTTCTCTTCCAAAGCCATCTGGGTCCAATGGCCAGATTTGAATCAGGATAAATGGAAATGGTCATAGATGCAAGGCAATTAGGATTAAGTAACTTACCCCAGGTCACACAACTAGTATCAAGTTTCTGTTTCTGGATTTGAACTCAGGTCCTCTTGTCTCCAGGGTTGGCCAATGTGCCACTTAGCTGCTCTATATGAATGTCTCCCACCATCCCTCTTAATTATTCCCCCCAGTATAGAAAACCAACAAAATAGAATCAGGATCAAAATGAAATATTTTTCTCATCTATAACAGTGGAAGCACCACTTCTGTTTTCTAGCTTCCCAATCTTGGATGTATTCTATGATGAAACTGAAAAATCTTAAAGAAGAACCAAAGGAAAGAATGCTTTTAGAGATAGCACAATTTGGAGAAAAGAGTACTAAAGTATGAGCTGCTAAATTTGCTTAAAGAATGGAAAATATCAAAAACATCAAAAGCATGAAGAGTATTACCACCAAAAGTAGCTTAGCAAAAGGATTCAAGTAATAACCTTCATAATCACTATCTTAGTTCTATGAGCTATATTTGACAGTGATCTCTATATGTAGAGATGATAACTTTGATGAAAATAAGTGAACAGAAAAGAAGTGAATAAAATTAGGGAAGGTATTTCAGAAGGTAGATCAGGTAATATACCTTAATAGATGTAAGAACAAAGATAATTTTGTTCAAAAGTTCTCTATCAATATTAGAAATATATAAATAAAAGTAGGAAAGGTATGCTCAGTAGGTATGCTTTTTTATTTCCATGGAGAATATCCACAACAGAATCCCTACAGAAGGATTTCCTATAAATGCTAAGGTCTTAAAATTAATGTTCAGCTGTTCTTATGCCAATTGCATCAAATCAAGAATGTAACAGTTCCTCCTCAAAGAAATTCAAAACCATTCAAAGTCATTAGATTTCATTATCTACATATCAAATATAAAGTGAATGCAAAATATTTATTGTCCAGAGCACAATATTTGTTGATAGTTTATTGCTACAAATTTATTGATCTAGCAAAATTCAAGTTCCTAAGTCATATTCTCAATACATAGTATAGTGTTTTGCATTTAGTAGTTATTCAACAAATCTCTGTTGCATAGAGTTAAACTAGCAATTAAGTAGATAATGACCTGTGCTTAAAACTATGAGAAATTAATCCATTTTCAATGATGCCAAAATTTTCCCTGAAATGAAGAAAAAATATTTGAAACCAATATTCTAAAAATAATCCTATATAACTACAAATATTAGAATACCACAAGTTCTGAGGGCATTCTAATTTCTGAGGAAATAGAACTTAAGATTGATCAAAACTGAAGCTCACCCAAAGAATAAAGGAGAAAGGTAAAGCAGGAGTATGTTACATAAATAAGTAATATATATATGGTATGCTACCAACCAAGTTTTCCATGTGAGAAGTATAAAAACATGCTTCTGGAAATATTTAATTGGAAGAGGAAATAGACTAATGTCATAAGAGTGAAGGAAATTGACAATCTATCATGGCACTTATACACATCTTATTTTAAAAGACTTAGTTGAAAGAATCTTCTATGTTTAATACTTTATGTAGAGGATTTATGGAGAGACTTAGATAAGAATCCTACAGGATGGATTTTATTTTATTTTTTAATGCAAACAACACTATGGAAAGGATATTGATTGAAATGAATCAAGATCTATTGAAGAATCTTCATTGGCCTTTCATTACAGAAGACGGATTTTTTTTTAAATCACCTCTTGTATTTCATATACATATATATATATGCATTTCTCCTGTCTAATATACACATTAACATATTATTAATATTTGGTATATTGTTTTATCTTGAAATTAAGTTTTTATTTACCTTTTCTCTGGTTAGAATATATATTTATACTTCACAGAAGGAAGGAGAGCAGGTTTAGAATCAAAGCTTTAACTTTTACTACCTTTGGTAGTTAGACTAGCTACTCAGAAAGTGTTAGGTTCCTGCAGGCTAGTTTATCCTTACTAGGTGAACATTTATGGGGAGACAGACAGACGAGGGAGGGAGACAGACAGACGAGGGAGGGAGACAGACAGACGAGCGAGGGAGACAGACAGACGAGCGAGGGTGACGAGGGTGACGAGGGTGACGAGGGTGACGAGGGTGACGAGGGTGACGAGGGTGACGAGGGTGACGAGGGTGACGAGGGTGACGAGGGTGACGAGGGTGACGAGGGTGACGAGTTCTCCTTAAAGTTCTCCAAGCTCTCCTAGTACTCCATTTATTTACAAGAATACAAGTACTTAAATATCCTCCCCAGTCCCTGATACACTCCCCTCCCATGGCATTTAGTAAAACAACCTTCTGGTGCTCAAGAACACCAGGTGATAAAGGTTTACAGTACTCCCTCACTCAACAATCCCTAACACTTTGGGACCATGGCTTTTACATCAATAAAACAGAGATTCTACTTGTATCATAGGATAAGTGGGAGGAAGATGATTTATAAATCTTAAAGAGATATATAAATCTGATTTATAATCTAGATTTAATCTGAAAAAAATTAATTTGAATTTATTTCTTATCAAATTCTTTAAATATCTATTCATTAATTGTCAAATTGCAAAATATTAATTTTAAATGGCTCTCTTTGGTCAATAAATATGCATTATAAGTATCATCTTTAGTCATAATAAAAATACGGTCTCAATATGGGGAAAATTTTGAAGTTGGTAATGTTCATTTTTGTTGGGCAAACTCTCTTTTCTGTTCTGTTCTTTTTTGTTCCTAATGTCATATATATATATATATATATATATATATATATATATATATATATGTATATATATATACACACATATATATATATATACATCATGTGTACATATGCACATATCAGAAGCAATAGACTTGTTCTTTTTACAAAAATGTATACTCAAGGATTCCAACAAGATAACAGGTTTGTGGAATAGCCAAGTAACTTTATATCTGCAACATGAAAATAAATTTAAAAGACATCACAATAAACATGTTTTTGAGGGAAAAACATATAAAAAGACTAAGTGGAAGAGTCACAAAAGAGAAATTCTCCTTAGATAAGGAAAAGTGAAAGACAAGGAAGCACCAAGGTGGGAAAAAACTGAAACATATTGAATAAATATTGTGTATTAAAATATCTCAATGAAAACTCAGTAGAAGAAAAATAAATAATAAGTTATCATACACAATAATTCCAGAAACGCAAGCTGAACATGGCAGAAGATATAATACAATGGATAAAAAAATTCCATAAAGGAAATGAAGAATTGGGCATTGGTAAAGAACAATATGATATCCTTAACAAATCTCTTATCAGTCCAAAAACATAAAACAAGACAAATTGATAACAAAATCCACCAACAACACCAAAGTTAAATATTTGAGTAAAAGAAAAGAACTGATGGCAAATAAAATGCTCAGGTCAAAAAGAAACATGTGGATGTGGCAAACAAGATCAAAAGATCATTGGAAAAAGCTCTGAATGTTTCATAAATAAGATGCTTGCAATCAGAAGGCATTACCATATTTCCCCATGTATAAGATGCAGCTTAATTTTGGGGCCCAAAATTTGAAAAAAAAATGTAATACACAAAGTTATTGAACTCAAGTTCTATTCATCATAAAATTCATACAACTCCTTATCATTGTCAAAATTCCTATCCCATGCTCATTGGTATTTGATGACTGTCTTAGGAGAGGCTCCGAAAGCTCTACTGACTGTGCTCTTGTCTGTGGTTGACTACAAGTTTTCCCTGGTCAAGTCTGGTGCATGGACACATGCTGAGTCTATTTCATTTCATGAACTTGAAGCACCAATTTTGTCCTCCTTTGAAATCAGTCACTTTTTCATCAGACTTCCTGCCTCATGCTGTACTATCTCTGTGGATACAGGAATTCCAACTGCCCTTTGCTATTCAATCCATCTCTTCAATTCCCTCTCTAACTCAGGCCATTTGGTTGACTTGCCTCTCATGGCTTTCTTCTGCCATGGTGTTTGCAGTAGGATTTATTCTTCCCATAGCCAGTTTTGGATTGTTTTCTCAGTAGGAGGAGAACCAAACTGATGGTCAGAAGCATGATTTTCATTCACTTTTGCAAACAATCACTTTGGACTTGAATTAAGCACTGTATGAAAATCTTTTCTGAGCCATTTCTGGGCATAACATGGCAAAATGCTTGTAACAAATGCAAAACAATGAGCACAAAGACAAGTGTGAAAAAGCAGGAAATGCAAGTGAAAAAATCTACAACTACTGTATTAGATGCTCCCAGTTTTTAGACCCCAAATTTTTCAAAAAAAGGTGCATCTTATAAATGGGAAAATACAGTACTTAGAAAGTATTTAAGATATAAAATTTTCAGAAAAAAATTCAAAAAGGCATCTATCCCATTTTATTCTTCAGAAATTAATTTTAAATTTTTTTCCAAAACTAATAAGGTCAAGGGATAAACTAACAGATAAAAAGAATTTTCTAAACACCTTTTGAATTAAAGTTCAATTTTATTCAACTGGACCTCTGAATATTCAACTCCTGAATCCACTAAGGTGATAAGTAGATAGGAAAGAAAATGTCATTTACTAATATACCTTTATTTAAATGACATAGAGTTTTGGTCCTATCATGAGAAAATGGAGATAAAACCAAATGATATGGACCAACAATAAGTATTCTTTTATAGCACAGGGTCAGAGAAAGTACTGCTCATATTTTTTTTGATACTTCCTCCAGACTATTTCAGGGAAGTCCGAATTCTTTTCAGGATTTCCTTTCCTTGTGTTTGACCTATAATTATTAACTGGTCATACCTTTCCTCCCTTAATAGATAGGCATAGGGAGAGAAAGCTGAGGTAAGAGGAAAGCCATTTTGAAACTTTCCTCAATCTCTAAAGAGATCAAACTAAATGTTAGTATAGACACTGGTTTACTACTTAGAGATGTTTATAGGAGCTTGATAACCTTCCTTGATCTTTCCTTTTTTCCCCCATAGTTCCTTTCCATTTCTCCTTTGAATTTTTACTCATTGCCCATGTGTCACTGATTTTTTTTTTGCTTAAGCTTGTTAAATCTTGGACAGGAATAGGGACATTGCCATCACTGCTGCCATTCCCCTTCCCCAGATACAGCTGGACTTTTGGATGCTCCAAACCTTCCTCTTAGTCTTTTTTTTTCTTTAAAAATGTGTCCCTTTAAGAACTCCCAGATGGACTTAAGACTGCCTTCAGACTCAATGACTGTTTTGCACCAAATGACTCTCAGCAGACTGAGAGGGAATATGTCTTTTTAACTAGCTCCAAAGAATACAGTCCTATTTGAAGTATGCTTTATAGAAAAATCAATGAGAAATTGGCCATCATCCCAATAATCTTCTTCCTAGATAAATTAGGAACAATACTTGAAAATATTACCACCCTCCCCATTCCCCCTTTTAATCAAGGAAATAGAATGAAGCTGATAATAAAACCAGCAGGACAGAAATTATTAACACAAATGGGCTCAAGAATTAGACATAGCTGTGACTACCCCAGAAAAAAGAGGTACTCCATCCTCAATCTCTAGTGCTCCTTAGATCAGAATATATCAGTGATTTAAGTATTGCCCTTTTATTCCGAAGCTGTATTTCATTTCTAAAAAGATAATTTTTTATGATACTGGTTCAACCTACCAATGAGCAGTTAGCATATTTCCAGCTATTTAGATTTATGTTTATTTACTTAAATTGAATTTTGTAGTTGCATTCATATAAATACCATTTGTTCAATCCATTCTTCAGTGAGTTTTAAACAGAATTTCTCTGTTAGTTTCTCTTGGGTTTGTTTGGTTGATATATAGAGAGAAATGAGAATGATGTATGAATTTGTTTTATATCCTGCAACTTGGCTGAATTTTTATTTTGATTAATTTTAGTTTACTCTGGAGTAGTTTAAGTGTGCCATCATACCATTTTTAAAAAGTGAATTTATTGTTTTCTTTGTCAATAGTTATTTTCTAATAACTTTACTTAGTGACATTAGAGGATAAGTCTCTCACACTAAAAAAGAAGAGAATCATGGCCTTTGTGAGAAAGGCAACAATTTCATGACTTCATTTACAGAGTAATATGAACTTTATATAAAAATATTTGGTCTGATGTTTAGACTTATAAATATGAAAGTCATTACTAAAAAATTTCTGAATAAATATAATTTTTATAATAATTACAATCACCATTACTGTTATTACCTAGCTTATGTTTCCCTGACAAAGGATGAAGTTATAAGATTTATTCTTACATTTAAAAAAGTTCTTCTGAGTTTGGCTACTTTAAGGGAAACAAATTTAACTGTATATACTTCTATCAAGTTTTTCTGTCATTTTTACTTACTACTTTATGAATTTTGATTTACTCCAATACCAATCTTTGAGCTTTGATCCCTATATAACAAAACAAATGGTAAGGGCTTGACCTTCTAAGACCAGAAGAAATCTAAGATTAAGGAGCAAGATTTTAGAAAGAAATGATAATTATAGCTGATATTTATATTACATTTTAAATTTTATTAATTGATTTTTCACACATTATCAAATTTAAACCTAGAAAAAGAATAACAATGATTGCAATATTTATATAGAACTTTCAAGTTTTCAAAGTACATTACAATTTTCACCTCATTTTACAACAGCCCTGGGAAGTAGCGGTTATTCAATCAGTATCCTCATTTAACAAAAAATAAAATAACTTGTCTAAGGTCAGAAGGTAAGTTTGACCTCAGGTTTTTCTGATTCCATGTCCAACATTCTATCCCCTATGCCAGTACATAGTAACCACCTCATTATTAGACCATTTTACACTCAGAGAGTTTAAGTGGTTTGCCCATGGTACTTCATAACTATTTCATATTAGAAGCAGAATGTGAGATCAGATTTTTTTGTCTCCAAGTTAACTTCAGTGACTATGTTATGGAGAAGAATAACAGATATAATCTCCTAAATTCAGTTACTGTATGTGATTTGAAAAAAATTAATTTAAATATTTCCTACTTCTGGTTATTTCTTTTTAATAAGCCTTATAAATCTTGTCTAGCAGCTAGGTGGTGCAGTGGATAGAATGCTGGACCTAGTATCAGAAAATCTTGAGTTCAAATTTTACTACTCCTTTGACCCTAGGCAAGTCACTTAGCTCTATTTGCTTCAGTTTCTTCATCTATAAAATGTGCTGGAGAAAGAAGTGGAAAACCACTCCAGTATTTTTAACAAGTAAACCCAAAATGGAAACACAAAGAGCCAGAAATGACTGAAACACCCAATTGGCCGCCACATAAATCAAGTCAAAAATTTATAAAACATTTATAGTGCTCCAGGTCTTATGCTAAGCCTGTGGATACAAAGAAAAGCAAACATAACATGATAATCTTAAGGAGCTCTCATTCTAATGGGGGAGAAGGCAAGCAAGCAACAATAAACGTAGAGGTTGTATACAATATATAGCAAAAGTAATCAAAAGGAAAGACACTAGGTAAGAGCTGCCTATAGGGTCTAACTAATGAAAAAACAAGGATAGATGGATATTTGGATAGCTTATGTGGGGATTTGTTTTGTTCTGTAGATTATACATGTTTATTATAACTTTTTCCTTTGCTCCTGGGGGGGGGGAGGGGAAGCAGAGAGAAGGGGGAGTTGGAGGGAGACATCAATATTTTCACATATAAATAGATTTTTTTTGCTTTGCTTTTTCCCAAAAGCACAATGTAGGGAACTAGAATGGCATGTATAGGAATAGCAAGAAAACTGAATAGCCTCCTACTGCGAAGTTTGGGTTTTTTAAAATTTGTTGTTATTGTTAATAAACAAACTCAAAGGCATTGGTTGGTAAAGAGAAGACAAAGGATTTTTTTTTCCCAATAAAATCTCTAATGTTCTTGTAAACCCTTTTCTACTTCACAGGATTAATATCTATAGAGTGCTTAAAGACTTTACATAGAGATAAGGGATTATTCTTTTGTTATAATTTATTTAATATGATTTTAACTAACACTTAACTTCTCTTACTAAATTCAAAAACTTTCCAGAAACACATCATTCAAATCAAATTAAAAAAAGCTAAATTTCAGTTTTATTCAGAGCCTGAATAATTAACAACATCTTCCTACATAAATGGCTTGGGATTATGGAAATGGAATAAAGATTTCTTCTTTGAGTTTATGCTTCCCATTCTATTTTGACTTCATTCAAAGCTGTCACTTGACAAATACTTAAGGCTGGCCACAAGACATGAGCTAGTTTTGCCAAAATGTATTGTATAGATTATAAAGCTTTGAAAGGAACCGACTGAAAAAAAAAATTGCCTCCTTTTTTCCTCAGGCTAAATTAGTCTCAGATACCCAGCAAAGATGAAAATTTTAAAACTATAGCAATTGATATTTTCCTTAAAAAAAAACAAAATATATAACCCTTCCAGTTTCCTTAAGTCATACTTTTGCCTTGAATATTGCCAAGTTACAGAAATACTTAAATGATCTCTAGATAGCTGATTGTTTCTAACTCTCCTCTTCTGTATTACACAATAAACTTATATGTTATTTCCAAAGATATTTATTACAATACAGATAGTTTGCTTCATCTTTTTCAAGCCAAAGGTCAAATCTAGGTTTGTTTGTTTATTGATATTATGACCAAGATGCATTTCAATTTAAATCATTCTAAACCTGTCTAGTTGGCATTTGCAAGGGAGAACATTAGAAATATAAATCCACTATTTGAAATTGGCATAATTTGCATTCTTGGCTTAGGTAAATCATAATTAAACAAGTTAACATAGTTCTATTTTCATCCATCTTTAAAGTAGTTCCTTTTTTTTGGAAATCTGGAAAAGAATGTAGAATCTTAGAATCTGTGTATTTCAGTAGTGTTTTTTTTAAATGTTTTGTTTCTACATGGCCGATTTAAATCAGAAAATTAACTTCTTTCAATAAAACCTATGTAAAAACTTCTATATTCTATAGGGAGAAAGAAAAATTGTTATTATACACCAGTTATTATACACCAGTTAACCAATCTCTTAACAACACAAGCCATTCATAGCCAGGAAATCATACACAGAAGAACCAATTTAGCATTAGGGAGAAGACATATACATGAATACATTTTTACATGGTGACCTGGATTTTATTCCCGGGTTGTGGGATAGGGAAGTGAGGAATCATTGCTTTCTCCTGGTATCAGGACTTAAGTCCTTCCCTCTTAGCATTTTCTACCAAGCTCATCCTACCCCTGCAGGCATGGTCACTTGCATTCATGGTATATTTTTCACACATATTTGCCTAATACTGAACCATGATGCCCATTCATTTGTCATGGAAACCTTATCATAAAATTTAACCTTTTCTTGCATTAACCTCCCAATCATCATTTACCCACCATATCCTCTAGATCCAGAAGGTTAAGAGATTTTTAGTAGCACTATGAGACTACGCATTTGAGTGCTTACTGGGCAAGCTGCCTTTCTCCTGTCAGGACTATCTCCAAACAAAATCCATTAGTACAAGTTCTCAGCCAAATGTCATTTACCTATATAGGGTGAAGTGAAATCTCATGACTTTTTTGCGCCTAAGGTGAGATAATTGCCATCCAGGTATATACTTTGGTACCCTGAAACTAAAGAAGAACTACTAATAAGTTAAGAAGAAAAATGTGGGAAGTATTTCTTGGACTAATCTGGTTTATATATATGTAAATTTGAACTGTGATTTACTTGACTAAGGGAGGTGGCAGCAAAGGACTAATTAGGATTTTCCTCTTTGAATTGAAAACAGTTGAGAGAAGAGAAACAGTATATGAATATACCAACATGACCTCAGGCATGCATTTATGGAAGGGGTTGAAGTGATGGGAAAATGTGTCCTCCAGAGAGTCTAATTATATCCCTTATAAGGATTAGGATGGAGGAAGGTAAGCACTTTAGGAAGACTGCCATATTGATGTGTCTCTAGGGTGATTGTACTTGTAGAGTGACTCCAGATGGTGAAGTATCACAAGTCTTATAGATAATAATTACTCTGGAGAAGGAAGCATACATCTTAGAAAGAAACTACTCCTTCTCTGCCATATTAGTGATTTAAGACAAAACTCCTCTCATCCTTCCTTAGATCTAATAATAAAGAAATAAAGGTGTTTTTTTTAAAAACAACATTTTTAAAAGTTTGGAGTTTTAAGTGGTTATTCCTCAAGGACTTCTAGAGTTTCTAGCTTTTTAATCCTGTGATAACAACTTAAAGAAACCGAATTTTAAGTATAGTATATTTTATATATTCAAACAGTAATTGAAGCATATTATTATATCTATGAACTAAAAACATTTTTCCATTTTTAATTTTTCAAAATGAAGCTTTGAAACAAATTCTTTTCATAAGTCCTTTCCAAATTTTCCACCATTTTTAGTAAGGTCTTTTAGTCCCCCATAGTCTTTTATAAAACTTTATTTTTAAGTTATCTACCATTTACCTGGATATTCTGTTATTTCTCCTTTTGATTTGATTGAAGTTTTTGTTTTAAACATTTTATTTCTCTTTTTAGTTTTAATTTCTTTTAGCCTTGCTTTTAATGATGTTTGTTTAAAATACCTTGATATGGCAATGGAATAGTGGAAAATTTAATAAGAAGCTTCTTCTGGCAGAGAGTTTTGTTTAGAAATGCAAAAAGATACCAAGATCTACTGGTTAAACTGTATGAGAAAAGAAAGATCCAGACTTGGAAAAACTGGAACTCCTTTACTTTTGGGTAGAGAACAAGGGAAGAGTGAAGAATCTGTTCTCTCAATTATTAAGAAAATTCAGAATTGTATATTTAGGTTGCTAATTTCCTAACCACTAAAGTTAATTGAGGCATGAATATATTTTTCCAGCTCTGTAAACAAAAAAGTAAGCCAGTTTGTTTATATAATCAATAATGAATCAATAAACATTCATTAATCACCTACCAGTGGAAGACTTTGTGCTAAGAAATAAAAGACAGCTCCTTTCCCTTAGGGACTTTAAAATCTAAATGCTCTCATAATGTATGCTTTCTCTACACTTATTTTCTTCACATGTCACTTAATATAGTGTTGCTTTAATATATAGGAAGATAAATGAAATATTTAAAAATGAAATTCATTCATTTTAAAGTTGTAATTGGAAGTGGTAATTATGATATAGAATATATATTTTCATAGCTTATATATAATGTATTGTCACTTATACATGAAATTATATTTCAACCTCTATCAAATGAGCATTATATGGATTTAAGAGTCTTGAAGTAAGATTAAATGAGATTTCCTTCTTCCTCAGTCATTACAGATGAAAAAAATTTAAATTATAGTTTTATATATATGTTTAAACAGCATGCATACATATAGACATATACATATATCTTACATATATGTATACATTTTAGGACATTTTAAGGCTTGTGAAGTACTTTACAAATATCTCCTTTCTTCTTCACAACAACCCTGGGAGTCAGATGATAATATTATTACACCCCATTTTACAGATGAACAAATTAAGGCTGAGAGATGTTAAGTGACTTTCACCGAGTCAAGCAACTAGTAGGAAATTTGAATTCAGATTTTCTGTTTCCAAGTCCAGAAATTTTAAAAGCTATTTCACCAAGGTTGATAAAATATTTGAGGTAAAATCTTCTTCTGATCTGTATCCTAAGATAAACTCAGAATATATACTTCTCTCCCATCAGAGACATCATATCCCAAATTAAACCTTTAGATGCTTCTTTGTCTCTCCAATGTTATGTCTGACTACTAACCATATGAGAAGTTGCCATTCTGTCTAAAATAGTTGTAAATTCATGTGCCAGACACTGTTCATAAATATTTCCCATTGGTAAAGATTCAGGAGAACAAAGCTGAACCAACTTTCCACCATCAACACTGCCTCCATTCCCCAGATCATAGTATAGCTAAACAGTTTGCAGGTGTTATTATTATATAGTCTGAAATTAAGAAACTGAGGGCCATTATCCTGAACACAATATTTGATAACCTTAAGCAAAATCCAAATCACCATTAACAATTTTGCTTCAGTTGTCTAATTTTCTAAATGCTTATAAAATTTCAATTATATAGATGTCATCATGTCAAAGTGGGTATAATATAAACACTGTGCAATAATACAAAATCCTTAATAGTATGTATTAAAACAAATGGGCTACAATTAAAACTCTCTCTTAATAATCTTTCCCCTTAATTTAATCCATTAAAAAAGAGACAAGAGACCATTTATAACAAGCATCTGGCTAGTCTTATAAAGTTTGCAATATAAATAACTAGTACATATAGGATTAACATTTTTCTTAGCCTCCAGAAAAAATGTTGAAAAGTTAACTTGAATTTTGGAAAAGGTAGCCTGCATTGCTTGGCATTTTCCAAGGTTAAACCCCTTATAGGCTAAACTTTGGGATATTATTTATTTTATGTTGTAATAATTGCAAAATCACAGGGATACATAATAGCAGAATTGGTAGGGTAGCCAGAGATCATCTAGTTCAATCAGTATCTCATCAAGTATTTTGACTAGTGACCAATCTAGACTCTATGAAGAACCCCAACCAGAGGCCACCTGCTATTTCTCAAGGCAGTACATTTAACTTTTGCATAACAGTAATTGTTAGGGATCTTTTCCGTATGTAACCTTGACTTACAACTTTGAGCAAGATATGCCCAAATTCATAGAAGTATGATTATGAAATATGTCCTGTTTATGCTCACAATTAGATTGCAACCCTCTAACCAAGGGCTGGGTGGTGAACTCCCAGCGCTCAGCTTGGGAACGGTCTTTTCTGTGTGGTTCACATTGAAACCTTAAGTAGAAAACAAAGGGCACTCAGAGTTATAAGAATGACCACACATATTTAGGAAATATAACATTAAATCTGTAAAATGTAAACTTTAACACACTATAGTTAAGAAAAATATTAATGGCAGTAAGGCTTAGAGAGTAGGGGAGAGTCTTCCCAATCTTTTGCTCCATCCTTGATAAAGCAAACAGACTCATCTCCCAGATTGTCCATTCAGATGAAAGCTATCTCTCAGGTTTATGGAAGGAAGCTGAAGATGTAATTGATATTATTGCTTCAAATGGCTGTGGCTTTGGGACAATTCTCCTCTCTTCCTTCTTCCTGAGTGTCTCACATTCATTGCCTTTGAAGTGAATTTGTAAAGATCTCTGCTTCTTTTGTAAAAAAGATGATGTTGAATTAATGTGCACTATTCTCAAGAATTACTCCAAACTGTGTCACCATGCATTGCCTTCCTCCCCTTCCACAGCCTTCTCCCTTTGGTTAATTCTCTAAGAATCTTCATCTGGAAAGAACCAAAGCAAGGCTCTCCCCCTTTCCTGCCTTGTTTTTAAAAATGTATTGTTTTCCCTTGCTAGAATGTCATCTTCTGGCAGGAACTTTCTTCTTTTTCTTATATTTATATCCATAAGCTTAGCATACTGCCTAACACAGAATTCCTTCTTTCTCTTCCTTTCTTGCATCCTCCTTTCCTCTTTCCTTCTTTCCTTCTCTTTTCTTCCTTCCTTCCTTTATAGAATGAGTCTTTCAGTTTTTTATCTTCTAATTCAAATAAGTGAAAAGTGAACTTTTATTAGCTTTTAAATAACTCCTTCCTAATTAGAAAGACAAAGAAAGGGGTATCCATAACATTTTTTTTTTAGATTTTTAAAGGCAATGGGGTTAAGTGGCTTGCCCAAGGCCACACGGCTAGGTAATTATTAAGTGTCTGAGAACGGATTTGAACTCAGGTACTCCTGACCCCAAGACTGGTGCTCTATCCATTGGCGCCACCTAGCCGCCCCCCATAACATTTTAATGTATAAATAGAGATGAAAAAAAAATCTATTTTTCAAATATTTCTTTTTTCCTCTAACCAATCTAATTAAATAGGGATATATAATTAAAAATTATCTACCTTTAATTCCATTTATTACCTAATTCAATATGTAAGATGGGGGAAGAGATGAATTTTGGAAATGATTTTTTTTTGAGAGAAAAAGATTTGAAATAATTTCCTCCTCCCTCCCCACAGAACTTCCAGCCAAACTTAACTTTAAACAAACCAGGAGTAACGAGAAGAACTGAGTCCAGGGAATGTATTCCACCACTAACAAAGGGGAAAATTAGCAAAGCTTGAACCTCCTGCCAGAGAATAAAGTAAAGCCAAACAGCAGAAACCACATCTCAGGAAACATTCCCAAATGTGATTGTGGGTGGAGGCTGGTGGTTTATGGAGAGAAGAGCATCAGGAAGTCAGAAAAACAGACATGACCATGAGCCAGTGACCAGGACCAGTCCAATGACTTCCAGCAGCACCCTCTCTGCAAAACCTTGAAAGTGTTTTTCCTTTCTTTTTTTTGAAATAGATCAAGGCTTTGCTGATGTTGTATGTATTTTAGTTGATGTTGTTGTTCCAGATGCTTCACTCCCTCTGGAAGGAGGCAATTTATTTCCATTTTTCTTTCTGTATACCACAAGGAATTACCCAATGTAAAAATAGATACTGAAGGGGAGATCCTAGGCCATCTTTTGAAGTGAAATTTAAGCCCAGGTTAAAATTATAGACACACAAACACACACAAACACACATATTTACCAGCAAAGATAGTATGGAACACTAAATAGAGGCAGGATCTTGAAGTCAAAAAAGCATAGGCTCTAGTCTCACCTTTGACAATGACTTGTTGTGGGAACCAGAAGAAATCACTTCATTATTACAAACTTTAAGTACTTGGGAACTAAATCATAGATAATCTAGTTCCCTTGGAGGAAGGAGTTCCCTAGAGTTTCAAAAACAAAGATATTTAGCATATTTTAGAAGAAAAATAATATTTCTATAATTAAAGGTTAGCAATTATCTGTCCATTTAAAAAGAGGGCATTTAATCATAAGTCATGTCTCTCAAAGCTTATAAATTATTTCAATTTATGTATGTTAAATTCAATTGCCAATATTTTCACTTATTTTTATACTTAATACATCTGTTATTACTGAGCTCTTCAAGTTTTGCAAAGCATTTACATTAAATTAATTTATTTAATCCTTACAACCATGAAAAGAATTCTAATTATTATGCTTATTTCATAGATAAGGAATCTGAGGCATGGAGAAGTTAAGGGATTTGCCCAGTGTAACACTACAAGTAAGTTTATAAGGCAGAATTGAAACTCAGGTATTCCTGACTTCAAGTCCTGAGCTCTATCCATTGTGCCACCTGCCTGTCTAGTTGTATTGCATATGTCCTTTCTATGTTTTGATGAGCCTGTTTTTTGGTTTTAATGTTAGACAGAAGGCAATTTTACATAACATTATAAAGGAAAGACTTTGATACATCTGTAAGATCAGGAAGAAGGGACACATTTGCCTCTAAGAAAGCAGAATGATAATTCGCATTCCTCCATTTCCTGACCACCTAAATGATATGATGGGATGCTGGCCCTGTAGTCATTCCCCTATTAGAATATAAACTCCTAGAAGGAACTATATTTATTTTTTTCATATACATACATATGTATGTATGTATGTATGTATGTATGTATTTGAGGTCAAATCTGACCTCAAACACTTGGTGTGTGATCCTATTTGTCTCAGTTATCTCGTCTATAAAGTGATCTTGAGAAAGATGTGGCAAATCACTATAAGAATCTCTGCCTAGAAAGCTACAAATGGGCACATGAAGAGTTGAACATGACTGAAGAACAATTATTCCATTTCAGAGCATGCATAGAAGTGTCAATTAGCAAAGATTTCTAAATCAGCTAAACTGAAAATAAGACTTTGGGAAGGAAGGAGAGGACAGAAGGATGGTTTTCCCCCTCCCTCACTATAAGAAATTTGTGTTCATTGGTTAAGTGAAGTCATGTTTAAGTGGTATTATATAATCCCTAACATACTCCACAAGCAAAGGTGAAACATTATTTTGGCAAAATTTAGATAGATTATCTATGAACTATATATTCTTTAATCCCTATTATTCTTCTTGCCTCAAAGATAAACATTCTTACATTATTTATACATTTTAAAACACAGAAATAGATACATTTTTACAAAAAGCAGACAAAAGGACATTGTGAACAATACTGGAAACAGTTATATGAGAATGTGAAAACAAACTGAGTAATGGTGCACTTACCTCTGATTTTAAATATCTTTTCCTCACTGACATTTTGCTTTTCCCACAATTCTACTGCTCTGGCTCTCTAGGTAATCCCTCTATATTATGTTTGTCCCCATATTGTCAAGAAAGCCAAAAAAGTGTTACTGAAGAAAGTCAGAAAACTATATGACCAATATGATTTTATGCTATCTAGCCTCAACTGAAACCTGAAAGAATCATTTCTACCTTTGTTTTCCTTGGGTCTATGACAAAGTTTTCTTTTGACTTAGTTTCTATTTCTCTAACTTTTTTTAGCAGGTTAATGGGATTAAATGCCTTGTCCAAGGTCACACAGCTATTTAATTATTAAGTGTCTGAGGTTGAATTTGAACTCAAATCCTCTTGACTCCATGGCTGGTGCTCTATCCACTACCTAGATGCCCTCTCTAAATTCTCTTTACAGATCTCCTTCACTTTTTATTTTTCTCATCTGCTAAATGTAGGCATTCATCAAGACTCCATCCTGAAAGTCTTTCCAAGCGATACCATAACTCAAAGAATCCAAAAAGGACCTCATCAGTTATATTTTTATTATTATTATCTCTAAACAAATGCTTGCCAAATCTAGATATCTAGGACTTTCTCCTCCAAACATTAGTTTCAAATCTGCATCAGAGTTGAATATCTTTTTTTTCCCTAGGTTTTTGGAAGGCAAATAGGGTTAAGTGGCTTGCCCAAGGTCACACAGCTAGGTAATCATTAAGTGTCTGAGGCCGGATTTGAACTCAGGTACTCCTGACTCCAAGGCTGGTGCTCTATCCACTGTGTCACCTAGCCATCCCCTGAGTTGAATACCTTTTGATTGTCTTGCAAACATGTATATTATTATAACTAAACTTCTAACTAAACTAACTAACTAAACTAAACCTCTCTATTCAAACTTTTACATTTCTCTAGTTGGTTATACCATCATCTTCCCAAGCAGTCTGATTTATGAACTAAGAATAATCTTTAATCTTTCCTTCTCTCCCACATCCAAATAGTTTCCTTCTAATTCTACCTTTGAAATATCTTTCAGGTAAGGACATCTTTTCCACTTCCACTACTATCCCCCTAATTTGTCATCTTCCTTTGATCCTCCATTCAGTCAGTCATTCAACAAAAATTTATTAAACAATCACTGCATGAATGACACCTCATTGAAAAGCAGATAAAAATACATTATATATATTTTATATTTGAAGCAACCATAAACCTTAAATTTGATCAATTATGGGATACTTTTATGAGCAGAGCAACTTTTAATATTGTCATTGGTGTCATTGATATTATACTTGAGTAGAAAGCATGCTTTAGAAAAATATTAATGACTAATAGAATAAATTTAACTTTATTAATTTTTCACAGTTACTTTATTATCTTCTACTTCTTCGAGACCAGGAAAGTATCTTAAGTGATACCATTGTGCAGTTAAAGAAATTGAAGGGAATCAAATTTAAGTCTTTTGTCCAAGGTGACAAAGAAATTCAACAGCAATGACATGTTTATAATGCACAAACTTGAACACTTTATGTTCATTTATCTGAGGTTTTCAGATAAAAGGGAATGAAATGTAAAAGGAGATAATTATCTCTTAAGATAGGAGTAAAAAATGTTTTTTCAGGAAAAGTAATAAATCCACACAATTGGGTTAATTTCTCAGTTTCCAAGTGTCTTATATTCTTTATAAGTCCTCAGTTGTTAGTTTGTGGTTATATAAAACATAATTATCTGATAATCTTTGGAGTTTGGTCTGATTTTTCCTGTCATATATCCAACAACCTGGACCAAACTAACACATTCTTTGGCTTCAGCCCATGGAAAAGAAATTGCAAGAAATTGAGCCAGGTCTTTCTACCCTGTGGCAGATTTCTGTTCAAGCTAGGTTTGCTTTTCTAGATAAGGAAAAACTTCCTTCATGGCTTTACAGGAGGGAAAGTCATAAATACAAGATATGGATTTTCTTCAAGGAGACAAAACAAACCATTTTCTATGACTATATGCTCAGTTTAATATTGTTGTGCAGTAATCAGTCTTGTATTCATTTAATTATAAGGGTCTATTTCTTAAGGTGATGTTGTATCTACATAAAAGATGACTACAATCTGGCAGGTACAAATAGTCATCTTCATCAGTGGTCAAACTAAGTAATTGGACTTGAGTAAAAACTGCTTTCTGTCTTCTTTGGTACTTTAGTAAAGCATTGAATGCCATGATTATTAATTCAATTTAATGAGCATTTATTAAGTACTACAGTGGTGAGGGACTAATTTAAGAATTAGAACTACAAAATAAACAAAGCAATCCCTCAAGTAATTTACATAGCTATGGATAGAAATTATATATATATATATATACATATATATATTTACATACACATATGTGTGTGTATATATATATATATATATACATAAAATAAATAGACACACACATTTACACTATTTATGGCAGTGAGCAGTGTGTGTGTGTGTGTGTGTGTGTGTGTATGTGTGTGTGTGTGTGTGTGTGTGTGTGTGTGTGTGTGTGTGTTTGTACTATACATCTTTGGCTCCTTAATCTCACTTCACATTTTCAAATAGTCACCAATGTCCCTTATCCATTTACAATTTTTTTTTGTGATTGATTCCTTTTTTCACTCACACAGCCACTAATTTGTCTTCTTTTATCTGAATTACCTTAAGGATCACTCAGTTTGTCTTCCTGTCTTAAATCTCTTTCCAATATAGCCTTCACACAGCTGTTAAAGTGATTTTTGAATACATATCTGTCCATGTCACTATCTTACTTAATAAACCTCACTGGTTATTGCATCTGGAATAAAAAATACATTTTTTTAGCTTTTAAAGTCCTTCATAAACTGATCCTTAAATACTTCTGACTTCATAAATATTAACTCTCTATCATTTCTATCATGGTCCAACCAAAACAGTTTTCTCTGTTTGGTACACATGGTCTTCCATGTCCCTTCTCTATATCTTTTCCCTAATCAAATTGCTTGTCCAGAATGAATTTCCCTATAATATCACTAATGCCATTCCTCCCTAACCAGCCTTGTATTGAACTATTTTGCATTTATTTTATGTTTATTTTTGTATACATATTTTGTATATAATTATGAAAGATTTTAATGAAGAAATCCACAGATAAGATCCACAGATAAGCACTTCAGCTTATTTCTACTTTTTTCTATTTTTCTATTTTCTAATTTCTAATATTTTTATTAAATGGATGAGTAAATGAAAAAATAAAAACAAATAAACCATGAATTAACTTTAAAGTCATACAAGTATAAACAAACCTGTCAAAGTGTTAACATTCTAATAGGAAAAGACAATATATATGTATACATATATATGTGTGTGTGTGTGTGTGTGTGTGTGTGTGTGTGTGTGTGTAATAAAATGATAGTCAGGGAAGAATGCCAATTGATTGTACGAGACAAGAAGAAAAGGAAACAATAAGAGCTCAAGATCCTCAGGGTCACAGAATTTGATTTCTAATTGGAAAAGAAAGAGATTGGACTAGAGGCAGGAAAGCATAAATAAGACTGAGGATCATTATAAGTAAAAGGAATGGGTGCCCTTTTTAAAATTAGGACTATATATGGAAAAGTATGGGGATACCCTAACTATGTTATTAGGAACTCATTCCTATGACACACAATTATCTTATAGGAGGTTGTTCTAAGAAACATTATGTGATGATCAACTATGATAATCTTAGCTCTTCTCAATCATACAATGATCCAAGACAATTCCAAAAGTCTTTATGGAAAATACCATCCACATCTAGAGAGAGAACCATGGAATCTGATTGCAGATCAAAGTATATATTTTTACTTTGTTTTGCTTTTATTTTTTCTTTCTCATGGTTTTTCTTTTTTACTCTGATTCTTCTTTTACAATGTGACTAATGTGGAAATATGTTTAACATGATTGTGCATGTATTAGCTATATTAGATTTCTTGCTGTATTGAAGAGGGAATAGGAGAAGAAGGGAGTGAGTGAGGGAGAAAACTTTAGAATTCAAAATCTTAAAAAAAATGAATGTTGAAAATAAGTTAAAAAAGACTATTCCAACTTGGACTTGGCTTACCTTTGTTGTGTGTGTGTGTGTGTGTGTGTGTGTGTGTGTGTGTGTGTGTGTGTGCTTTTTGCTGATAGATTCTTCAATTTTTGGGGCAATTTCCTCCAGTGGCTCTAGACTAAGGTGAATATTTAATAGATTTACTTTGCTTGTCATATTTCTATATCAGTGTATATTCCACCTATTCAGACCTCAGTCAAACTACAAAGAGGAAGTATCTCTTGTCTTTTTACATGGATTAAATCTTTTCATGTATGTCTTCTCATTTACTACAGAAAAGGATATAGTGGTGAAGTAATTGAGAGATAAATCATTAATATAATAAAGTACATAGCAAAGTTGCCTATGATTGGAATAGAGTCAACTTCTCCCCCCAGATTCAGTACTCTCCTATTGGAAGGAGGAATCAGAAATAAATCGTATATCAGCTTAATGCTTATAAGTACATTGATTAGCGAAAATAAAGCATGGTTTAAGTCCCACCCTGATTTAATTAACTATAAGAGTCTCAAAGGATTCTAAGAACTGGGATGCTCTTAATATCTCACTTAAAACCTTTAACCTTAGGGGCATCTTGGTGGTGCAGTGGATAGAGCACTGGCTCTGGAGTCAGGAGTACCTGAGTTCAAATATGACCTCAGACACTTAATAATTGCCTTGGGCAAGCCACTTAACCCCATTGCCTTGCAAAAACCTAAAACAAAAACAAAACAAAAAAAAAACCCAACTTTAACCTTAAAAGGTTAAATATGGAAGAGAGAAGATGTAAAACTTCTTCTGGTCAGCCCAATCTCACCTCCTTGCTCCATTATTTTTTGACCAGAAATTTCCAACCCACATTGGTCAAAAGAGAAATATGCAGAATCACAGGGAAAAAAACCACGAGCATAAGGAAGCTTCCTCTATCATGGGACAGATGAGCTTCTTTCTGGAAACCTCCAAAATAATCTATCAAGCCTGATTAAAAGTTGTGATGAATTGGTGAAAAATAGCCTCTTCTTCATATTTAATTTGGGATCTTTAGCTTGTTCTTTTTCTAGCCTTTTTTAGTTGCATACCCAATTCATTGATCTCTTCTTTCTCTATTTTGCTCATAAAAACATTTGGAGATGTAAAGTTTCTCTTCAAAACTACCTTGGCTGCATCATATAAATTTTGGTATGATGTCTCATTATTATCATTTTCTAGGATATTATTTATGTGGCTTGTTGTTTGACCCACTCATTTTTTTAAATTTTTATTTAGTTTCCAATTAGTTTCTGTTTTCTCTTTCTGTGACCTTTTTTTACATGTAATTTTTATTGTATCATGATCTGAGAAGGATGGATTTATTATTTCTGCCTTTCTACATTTGATTATAAACTTTTTATGCCACAGTATATGGTCAGTTTTGGTAAAGGGGCCATGTACTGCTGAGAAAAAGGTATATTATTTTCTGTCTCACTTAAGTTTTCTACAAAGGTCCATCGTATCTATGTTTTCTAAAATGTAATTCACCTTCTTAGTGGTTAGATTTATCTAACTCAGCGAGAGGGAGGTTGAGGTCCCCCATTATTAAAGTTTTGCTATCTATGTCTCCTTGTAATTCATTCAGCTTTTCCTCTAGGAATTTGGATGCTATACCATTAGGTACATATATGATCAATAATGATATAGCTTCATTACAAATGGTATATTTTAACAAGATCCTTCCTTTTCCCTTTTAATGAGATTTACTTTTGAATTTGCTTTATCTGAGTTGAAGATGACTACCCTTGATTATTTTTACATCAGCTAAAGCATAGTATATTTTGCTTCATCCTTTTATATTTACTCTGTTTCAAATGTGTTTCTTATAAAGAACATATTGTAGGATTTTTAATCCATTCTACTATCTGATTCTGTTTTATGGAACAGCTCATACCATTCATTTACAGTTAAGATTACTAATTATGTATTTCCCTCCATGCTATCTTTCCTCATGTATATTTTTCTTTTTACTTTCCTCTTATTCTTCCTCACCAAAGTTTTGCTCCCTTTCCCATTTAACTTTTCTTTTAAAATTTAACTTTCAGTTTATTTTCACTTACACTTGCCTTCCCTTTTATCAGTCCTTCTTCCCTTATCTTCCTTTCCCCTGCCCCTCTCCTTCCCTGTAGAGTAAAATAGATTTTTTGGCAAGGTTAATGACTTGCCCAAGGTCACACAGTTAGGTAATTATTAAGTGTCTGAAGTCACATTTGAACTCAGGTCCTCCTGACTCCAGGTCCAGTGCTCTATCCACTGTGCAACCTAGCTGACCTCAAGTAAGATAGATTTTAAACCCAAGTGAGAATGTGTCTTATTCTCTCTCTGGGCAAATTTATTGAATAGAATTTACTCATTGCTTACACTCTCCCTTCTTTCTCTCTAAATTACAAATCTTTGTGCCTCTTCACCTGGTATTATTTATCACTCAATTTATCACTGTCCTCATGAGCCAAAGTATTATCCAAAGCCAAATCATTTCATGAACTATTTGTACCCTTTCCCCTAGCACACTTTCTCCCACACTTCTCCCCCTCTCAACCCAGGGTACTTAATCCTTTGTAAAATAAAGTATGGTTTAAGTCCCACCCTGATTTAATTAACTATAAGTACCAAAGGGTTCTAAGAACTGGGATGCTCTTAATGTCTCACTTAAAAACTTTACAATTGTTTGTAAATTATGGGAGATACTGACTCAGGACTGCCCAGCTTATGATGCCCTCATCAGAGAAAGTGCTAAGTTTTGTGAGCACAGCAAAATTAGAGTAGGTCAAAGAAATTTGAGACACTTAAATTTAGAGTAAACACCTCAAACATAGTGATGTCATCTTGGACCTCTTCAGTTGTATTTGACCCTTTATTTATTTTAAGAGAAATACAATTCTCAAGAGTTATAAGTGTTATATCTTCCCTTTTAGGGTTGTATGCAATATGATAGCTTGACAAACATTTGTTTTGTTTTTGTCCTTCCCCTTTTCATTTACATTTTTATGCATCTCTTGAGTCAGGCATTTATTTGGTGATTGAATTCTCTATTCAGCTCTGGTCTTCATATCAAGAATTTCTGAAAGTCATCTATTTTGTTGAACATCCATCTTTTCTCCTTATAGCATATACAGAATTTTACATGAGAGTAAATCCTTGGTTGTAATCCCAGGTCCTTTGCCCACCAATATATATATTATTCTGGGTGTTCTGGTCCTTCAGTGTTGAAACTGATAAATCCTTTGTGAGTCTGATTGTGTTTCCTTTGTATTTAAATTGTTTCCTTTTTTGTTGCTTGCAGAATTTTCTCCTTTATTTGAGAGTTCCAGAATTTGACCATAACAACCCTTAGAGTTTTTATCCTGAGATCTCTTTCTAGAATCTGTATATTCTTTCAGTGGCTATATTGTCTTCTTGTTCTGGCAGATTTGGACAGTTTTCCCTGATAATTTCCTATGTGATGTTCTCCAGGTTCTTTTTTTTTATCTAAGCCTTCTAGTAGACTAATAATTCATAACGTATCTCTTCTGGATCTATTTTTCCAGGTTGCTTGCTTTTCCTAAAAGGTACTTTACATTTTCTTTAATTTTTTAAACCTTTTTATTTTGTTTGATGGAATCCTGTCTTGTAGATTCATTGATTTCTATTTGTTCAATTCTAATTTTTATGTCTTACTTTCTTCAATTAGTTTTTGTGTTTCCTTTTCCAGGTGGTTATTTTTACTTTTTTTTTGCATTTCAATAGTTTTATTGAAAGGTCACTTTCTTATATGCCTTCCAAATCCTATGTCAATTTAGATTCATTTACCTATAACAGGCCTTAAGTGTTCCAACTACCATATTAAATTAAATTGCTGCTTACTTGAATCTGGACAGAAAACTCACTTTAGTCTCTCAAATCTAATTGTTACAGGAGCATTATGACAATAGCATACTCCCTATGTATTGCTATTAAATACAAAGTTCTATACCAATGGTCCAGTTTCATACCAAGAGTACTCTTTAAAGTTCTAGTGTTAGCATTAGAATATATTGTTTTAGAAGGACAAAGCTGAGGTTTCAGGGTGGCAGACTATACAACAAATTAATTTTTTTCCCTAAGGGGTTAGATATTGAGAGAAAATTCATTCTGTATAAAACTTTGTATACCATATCACTTGTTCTAGGATAACGTTGAAGATCACCTAAATATAATTTGTCTGTCTACAAATTTAATATTATTTTTAAATCAAATTTAAATGAAAAATATGGCCAAAAATAAATCTTTAGAATTATTGGATTATCTAGTTGTATAAGGCTTTATCAAGACTATTTATACTGCCTCAAAGACTAGTAACTTGACTACACTAAGTGCATCAAACCATTTTTCTGAAGTTGATCTGTTTTTGATGTGAACTTTCATCACAATTCAAATAACATTAAAAGTCAATCACACCTTGTCATCAATACTATCTATAATTGGTATACCAATCCAGATACTACTAAATTGGATCAATATTAACTACCAATTCACAGTATAGTCTCCCATTCTTAAATCTACTTTGGGGTTTCACATTTGAGTTTTTACAAACATGCTTCAAAAGAGGATCATAATTTAGTCCTGAACACATCTGCAACCACAGCACACAACTGATTTCCAGCTATAACCTCTTTTCCCCTCATCGAAAACATCAGTGCTAACCTAGTTGCTGTGTTTCAGGCTTCACAGCTTAAATCCATTCTAATATTGAAGTCTACAGTTCTTATGTGAAATACGCCTTCAAAATCATTGAATTTCTTCACCCTAAGAATCCTTTTAAGACCCAGTTTCATGGATTGTTGGAAGATGAGCAATTCTGTAATAACTATGCTTCAACTGGCGTGCAGTACGTCCAGACACAATGCATTTCAACTTCTGAACATTTGGTTTAGAACACTTATTTGATGAGTATTCAGTTAGGCACTTCGCTACAAGTTCCTGCCAGAAGGTCAGATCTCTGCAATGTATCTTAGAATGTTTCTGTAGACATTCTACTCCTTCTGTCAATTCCATAAATTTCTGTGCTTGAATCCCCAGTGCTATTATAGACAATGCTAATACAGAAGGCTTTGCTTTAGAAAACATAATCCTACAGTGGCATGCCTTAAGCTGAGCTTCCAGTCTTTCAAAACTCAGATTCTTTCTCCTTTCAAATGATAAATTCTCATGAATGAGTGAATAATAGAGCTTTAGAAACTGAAAAGCAGTAGTAGCTTTGACTTTCCAACACACTTTCTCTAATACAATCTTTTCCATTCTCATCAGGTCAGAAACTGAATTTGTATTGAATTATTTGAATCAAATCAGTGGCTAATGGGACATTTCTCTCTTCCTCTGTTGATTTCACAGCAACTTAATCCCACATATCCAAGATGTTTGGGCTTTACCTTCATTTTAGATAGAAATCTGTCCAGTAAATTCACAGCTAGAGAAAAAGTATCTGAATCAAAACCGAAGAACTGAGTGAGGCTAAGAAGGTCTTTCACTTCGAAGTCTGTCAGTCTTGCAGTCATCCGAAGGCCATTATCATGAGCAGATTCAATTAGTCTCAAGCCACAGACCTTTGGCTGACATCTGGACTCCTGTTCCAACAGAACATTCAACTGGTGCAGCAGTTTCTGAGCTTCAGTTGTTACCAGGGCCTCTATCATCTTGAGCTCCTCCAGGCGGCGACCACGCCTCTCCTCAACCTGAAAAATTAGTTCAAACGTCCCGGACGACGTGGGAACTATCTAGGTGAGAGGAGAGGGGCCCGGGGGGGAGGGGATAGAGTGGGGCTCGCGGGGCAGCAGCTGCAGCCAGCGAGGAGGACGCTGGTCCCAGGCCGCAGAGCGCTCAGGCCTATTTTTACTGTTATTGGAGTTGATTTCTTGGGTCAATTTTTCATAATTTTCCTGCATGAGTCTCATTTCTTTTTTCCATTTCTCTTCTTCCTCTCTTCTTTGGTTTTTAAATTTTTTAAAGCTCTCCTATTAACTTTTTAGATATGAGTTCAAATCAGACTCTTTTTTAAAACATTTTTTTTAATTTAATGCAATGGGGTTTAAGTGATTTACCAAATGTCACACAGCTAGGCAATTATTTAGTATCTGAGGTCGAATTTGAACTCAAGTCTTCCTGACTCCAGGGTTGAGGCTCTATCCACTGGACCACCTAGCTATCCCGCAATTCCTATGGGGGGGAGCTCTTGAGACTTCCCCCGTAAGTAATTTTATCATTTTTATTATCTTTATCTTCCAAGTAATTTTCTATAGTAGCACTCATCTTTTTTCCTCATCTTTACTGTTTTAGCTCAGCTTCTATGGGATGGGGAGTATAGATCCAAGCTTTTTATGTTGGAACTGGGGTCTTATCCCTGGCTTGTTTTTGGCCAAGATGTTGCCTATGTAATCTAGGTCTTTTCTTTGAAGAGATTTATTTCCTCTTTTATGTCCAGGTTCTGCCTATGTAGGGGTTTGTTTCTGATCTAGTCCTGTCTTTTGCCCCAATATTCCCAGGTTCAGACTTTCTTTGGGGTTGGAACCCTCCCTGCTGGCTTGCTATATAGCTGCTGGGACCTACACTGTCGTCAAGCTGTCAGAACCTGAACTGCACTGTGACTTAAAGCTTTCTCCCTCTCTAGCCTCACTTGGCTTCACTTTCCCTTTTCTCCCGAAGAGGTAGACCTTCACTGAAGATCCTCTATGATATCTACTGTTGAAAACTTCTTTGGATCTTCTCCCTTTCTTGGTGAGAGCTGTAGCTTTAATGTCAATGCAGAGACTTCATTTATCTTTGGTAGGGAAAAGCTCCAGGAGCATGTAAGCTTCACACCACCATCTTGACTCCTCTCTAGAAGTCTACACCCCAATATTTAACTGAATGTAAATTCCTTGAGAATAGGTCTTTATATCAATCCCTCATACTTACTGCTGTGTCTACCCCATACTAAGTGTTTGATAAAAGGCTATTAGATGGTGACCAGCTATTTTCAAATATACTGAAAGAAAATTAAAAGTAAAAATTGGAACTTTTTCCCTTTTGGTTAGTATTGGGAGAAGGTGGGGTGGTGGTCAAGGGCAATGAAATTGAATTTCAAGGAAAATCTCTGAAAATCCCAGAGACTGGAAAGACAGATATCTGTTAAATAATTGCTGAGATTCCAGTCTCCCTAATGTCTGCAAACTGAGCTAATAGATCCTAACGATGTCTTTCAGTTTCTTATATCTAAGTCAGAAATCAATCTTCTTAGAAAATCAGTAGTAAATACAGGCATGAAATTCTGTTGAGATTTATTTGTTTTTTCTTTTGGTTTATGATGATGTAATTGGTTCTTTTATTGTTTATAAAATTTCAGCAACTGGGTGGCCTATTATTCTGTACTAGGAACTAAAGATCTTCAAGGTGTGGGTTCTTGGTCCTTCCACAGATTTACCATGGGGCCTTAGGCAAGTCACTAAATTTCTATAGGTCCCAGTACATGAGTATGATTGAAGGCAGATAAATTAATGAATAGAGAGCCTTGGGAAAACATTAAAAGAACAACAAACTCTGTCATTATTAACACTTTTGACACTGTGGAGGGATTTGTTGACAACACTTGTCTTTCTCTTTGAACTCAAATAAGAATCTTTTCTTACACAATAATATGCAAGGTTCTTACCCCTTGTCTGTTATGTAACACTGTCAGATTCAATGCCTCAAATCTTCAAGGAATATTTACATTGAACCTTAAATTCTCCAAATAAGAAAATATGAAAATACTTTAACTGTTTTTCTTCCTCATTTATTTCTCATCTCTTAATCATTCCTGGCTCCATTGAAAAAACTAATTTGAATGTCAGACTAACTAAATTGCCAGTCTTCAAATTGTTTGTCAGCAAATCTATAGTTGTTAAATCTATAGTTGTATATCTATCCATATTTGTTAGTAAAGATAGAGTTGTTTGTGTTGGAAGGTTAGAACCATCATAAATGTCCATTTAATTAATACCTATTGAAAGTCATTTCATTTAATAGGTATTAATGAAACCACAGGCTACATCTGTTAAGATCAGGAGCCAAACATGTGAAGAATGAAGCAAAATTATAGTTCAGATAGACTATAAGATCTAAAGAACAAATCTGAGGAAAATTAAAAGAATAACATAAAATAACTTTATTTTTGCTTTACTTCTCACCTTCATATTTTTCTTTATTTTCTCCTTACAATCAATGTTAACAACCATTTATTAATATATGTCTCAGACACTGTATCATACTCCGGGGATAATAATACTAATAAGCATTCATAGAATTATTTGTGTTTTACAAAGCATTTATATATCGGTTTCTGATATGATTCTCATGACAACCTCTAAAGTAGTTGTTATTATTAACATTATTTTACTAATGAAGCACAGAGAGGCTAAGTGACTAGCCCAGAGTAACACAGTTAGTAAATTAGGAAGGATAAAGTCTTAGGTCTTCCTGACTCCAAGTTCAGCACTCTAAGTATTGTGCTCCTTAGATGCTTAAAAAGTAAGGAGGAAGCCAGATCCTACTTTCAAAAAGTCCAATGAAGGAGTCCACCTACAAACAATTATATATAAGAATGATATACACATGATAAAATGAGATCATCTCAGAGGGAAGACAAGATTTTGACATTAGAAGCCAAAATTAATTTCCTTGCAAAAAAAAACAAAAAAGAAGAAAGATATAGCATGTAGCAATCAACAAGAATTTATTAAACACTATATTCTAGTACTAGTTGTACAAAGGAAAAAAAGAAAGTTTTTTTATCTTGAAAATCATGCATTTATCCTAATAACTAGCGTGTATATTTTGTATATTTTGTGATGTGTGATGTGCGTGTATGTGTGTTTATATATATATATATATGATATATGTATTTTATGTATATGCTATTCATGTATTATGAATATACACAGAAGAAGCACAACATAATATGGGATAGAGGAAGGCTCTATCAATCAGGAGATAAAAATGTGTGGTCCCATGGTGCGGCTAAAGAGTCTGGGGTAGAACTGAATTTGGAATTGGACAACCTGGCTTCAGAGTTCTCCCCTGATATATTATATTATCTATTTGACCTTAGAAAAGTCACTGAACCCTCCTTGGTAATATTTCCTTGTCTGTAAAATTAAGCAGTTGGAATAGAAGTCATTTGAGATCCCTTCCAAGTTTAGATCTACATACTGAAATCCCAAGGATGGATGAATTCTAAATATATAATCCTGGTGTTATTTTAACACAACTCCAAACATTAACTTTGGATAATTTTTATGCCTCTTTACTGTTTGTTCTTTGTCAGATTGATATACAAAAGTTCATACAATATGTCTCCAATCCTAATGGTAAATCTTCCAAAATACAGTTGTTTTGTGTGATTCAATTTCTACATAATGGCTTAAAAGTAGGTACAAAAGCATGTCTTAGAAAAATATTTGGATTAACAATAATACTGAGATTCAACTATTTCTGAAGTTGGACTTCATTCTGAAATTTCTCTGGCTTCTTCCATTACTTCTTCTCTTTGTCATTTGCCATTACAGACATTTCCAGACTCTAAGATAGAAAATATTACTTGACTCAAATATATGTTTTATCATATACTACAAATGTGGTCAAATAGCAAGCTTCTAAAACTACATATGATATATATATATATATATATATCTATATATATATACCATACTTAGAAGATGACTGTCTCCATAGCTATACTAGTATTTAGAAAAACTGGGTTCCTAAGCAGAATATATATATATATATATATATATATATATATATATATATATATATATATATATATATATCCAATCCTCACCACTCATATGACCACATGCCTTTTGGTATATGAGTGCCATACCAGATACTATTTATCAATATATAATGTAGTATAACATGCAATTATCACACCTTCCCAGATGAGGTAAGGAACACACACTGAACTGCTAGAATCTTTGTTCAGAACTCTGCAATAATATGAAATTTTCCCTATCTGCTTTATAAAGATAGTCTAAATTTAATCTTACCACATGAATTGGTCTTGTACTTAAAGAACAATAAGATTATAATTTAAAAGCTAAAAGGGATGTCAGACACTATTTAGCCCAATACCCTCATTTTATTGATAGAGAAACTGAGGCCCACAGAAGTTTAATAATTTTACAATGGTTACTCAAATATTAACTGTCAGAAACAAAATTATTTTTATACTGTTGGTACATTTCACAAAATGTTCTGCTACAACTAACTATATAAGAATATTTATATAGTAAAAAATCTTAAAATAAGAATTGAGGAGCATTTATGAGAGCAAAACAGAACCAAAATGGTAGGAATTCGATTTTTGGAAATTACTGAAAAATAATAGCATTTTTTCTTATTTATTAATTATAATATTCTCAACTATATGTAAAAGAGGCTGTGATTCTGTGGACAGAATATTATCTGTAAAGTCAGAGGCCTTAGGTGCAATTTCTAGTTTTATCCCCTTACTAACTTATATAATCCTGGGAAATTCACTAAACTTTTCTAAATCTCAGTTTATTGTTGCTTTTTTTAATCTATAAAATGAGACCATTGGAATTAGATAATTTCTTAGATTCCATTCCAATTTTAAATACTGATTCCAAGATGAGGATGAAAAAGATTGGGATAAGTATGACCAGAGTTCCAACTTGCAATTTTCAATACAAACCACTACCTAGTTTACACAGGTGAATATGTTGATATTTAAATGATTTGCTTGACACTAGGGCCATTAATTTGAACTCTTTTATCATAAACTTATATTCCCTCATTCATAAATTTAGGTGGATGGAGCGAATTCTCTAAATTCTGATGATATGAATAGAAGACATAGGAAATGGAAGCTAGAGAAAGAGATGGTAAATATAGCTGAGACTGCATCATGGTTAGAAATTAGAAATTAGAAAATTAGAAATTCTCAGGTTAGAAACTCCCTTTACCGATGCAGTTAGCAATCTATCTCTAACTCTTAGAGAGTTATCTAAGGGTTTAAGGGATAAACCTGAATTAGCACAAAACTAAGTGTGTATCTGAAGCTAGTCTTGAACCCAGGTCTTACTGAATCCAATATTGGCCCTTTGTCTACTGTGTCTCCCTATACCTCTAGTCACAGATATAAATACTCCCAATGAAAGAATAAATACTTGAAGGTTACTTAACAGTTTAAAGCATCTTATTCCTTTCAGTATTATAAAAAATTACTCTTGCAGAGGAAATTCACTATTTTAATTCTACTTCAAGAATATATATATCATCAACTTAAACATTTATTTGACCCTAATATTCAAGCATTTATGGTTTTTTATATCATTTTAAATATTTTTACTTTTGTAGGTTATATTTTTAGTTAAAACTTTATTTTTCCCCAGTAATATGTAAAAATAATTTTTAACATTCATTTTCCTTAAATTTTGAGTCCCAAATTCTCTATTTCTTTATCTTCCTGCCTCCCTCATTGAGAAAGGCTAGCAGTTTGATATAGGTTACACACATGCAGTCATATAAAATAGTTTTTTTTTTTGTCCTTCATTCTCGAAGAGGGTAATGACATGGGCGAGCACATGAATTGGATGGCCAGGTATAAATCAGGACAACTGGAGATGGCTCTGGATGTGAGGCAACTGTAGAGTTAAATGACTTTCCCAAGGTCATACAGCTAATAAGTGTGAAGGGTCTGAAGCTAGATTCAAACTCCCATCTTCCTGATTCCAAGGATGGTGCTCTGCCACATACATAGTCATGTTGAGAAAGAAAAACAGACCAAAAAAAAAACCCCAAGAAAAATAAGGAAAGTAAAAAAAAAATCTCTTTCAATCTGCATTTAGACTCCATCAGTTTTCTCTGGAGTCACAATTCCTTTGGAATTATCTTGAAACATTGTATTCTTCAGAATAGTTATTTTTCACAGCTGATCATATAATTTCGTATTTTAGGTTTTTTTGCAAGGCAATGGGGTTAAGTGGCTTGCCCAAGGCCACACAGCTAGGTAATTAGTAAGTGTCTGAGACCGGATTTGAACTAAGATACTCCTGACTCCAAGGCTGGTGCTCCATCCACTGTACCACCTAGTCCCTATATAATTCTTCTTTTACTTCTTTTTTTAAAAATCTCATTATGATATAGTCCCATTAGTATTGCTAGGTCAAGGATTATGTATAATTTTATAACTTTTTGAGCACAGTTCCAAAATGGTCTACAGAATAGTTAAGAGAAGTTCACAACTCACCACCAGTGTATTAGTGCCTGAATTTTTCCACATCCCTTCCAACATTTGTTATTTTCTTTTTCTACCATATTAGATTAGAAAAATGCAAATTAAAATAACTTTGAGGTACCACCCCACAACCATACATTTGATATATAGTCAATACAACATAGTTTTGCTCCCACAGTCAGCAAAGGGACCCTTATAATTTTTCTTTCTGAAAAGTTGAATGACCCCTCTTACCTTCTCTGAGGGAGAGTTCCGTAACCACTCCACCCCCAGACATGAATTAGTTGCCCCTAAGGCCTGATACTAGTTTTCTGGGGTGTGTTCTTTGCAGGACAGTGCTCCCCTTTCACCCTGGTGTGACAGAAATGTTTTGACAACCTTTTTAGTTTCTTAGATGGGAAAATTGTTTCATCTCTTCCTTTTGTGGGTTCTGTATCTCTAGTATTTGTTTTGCAGTATTCCCTAGGTTTCTCTCTAAACTGAAACTTCTAAGTTGGTCTTCAAATTGATTACTGCATAGTCAAAGGGGTGAGCTGAAGAACCAGGTAAGATTTTGTTCATCATTGTTGTAGATCTTGAGGGAGTCTGGCTATCTAAATGACTTTTTGTTTGGTGTGTGTGTGTGTGTGTGTGTGTGTGTGTGTGTGTGTGTGTGTGTGTGTGTGTGTGTGTATGTATATATATATATATATATGTCTGTGTGTATCATCTTGTGTTTTATGCAGAAAATTTCCTGTGGTAGGATATAGTACAAGTTGAAGATTTTAAGGCATAGGCTACATGAAAAGATTTGGGAAATGATGATGGTCAGTAATGATGATGATTTTTGCCATATATTATGTAGGAATCTTTCCTTAAAAGTCTCATGTATCCCTGTGCCAGAGTTTAAGGAACCCTGGTATTTAAAGATCATGGAACCATAAAAGTTTTAATTTGGTTAGGAAAAAATGTCCAATAAAACTACAGACTAAGTGTTTGTTATGAGCCTCCACAACTCTTGCTAAGGTTAAGAAATTAAATGAAAAGACTGAGACCAGAAGCCTTGAAATAGAAAAATCCTAATTTGCTTTAACAAAAAGGTTTTTTTTAAATGATATTTGCAAATTTCAGACTGTGTTAGATAACTAGAGATTTTCTTTAATCTGTCATGGATTATTAAACCAATGATCAAAGAGTCAGCAGAAATTCACTTGGAGCAAACGATAGGAGCTAATAACATTTAGGTGGTTTTTTTTTTAATAAATGTGACTATAAAGATGAATCTGGAGATTTCAGATAGCAATCTGATAGCATTTTTCATGACCCTTGTGTATATGGTTTTACTATTGGTTTGTCAAAGGTGGCAATTGTTTTATCATGTATCCAAATACAAGAAAAAAATTTTCTAAGGCATCTGGCTATCTGGTATTTTAGATTTTATGAAAAATATTTTGGGAAAAACACAATCATATAAAAATGACAACAATTGCAGCTTGTGAGCCAATGTGTTCAAAAGAAATATTAAGAAAAACTAAATAAAAAAACTCATATACCCCCCAAAAAGAAAATATCGATTTCTATCTTAATGTAAAGTTTTGAATATATAAATATAACAAAAATTATGTTGAATAATGAAACTAATTTTAAAAGGAGGGAATAAATACTTGTAGACTTATTAGCAATTTTAAGACTACTATATGTTGAACATTTTTTCAAAAAATGAGCAAAGACTTGTAATCAAAAAATAATACCAAAAGTAAAGACAATTGATTATCTTTTTACAGATACACACACAAAATAAATTCATTAATGATGGGACAATGAACAGTCTGATTGTTGATTTATTAGAATAAAGACCAATATTAATACAATGCCAGAAGAAAGACTGAAAATCAGGGTAAAACAAAATATGTAATTAAAATAACTCTAACCTAATTTAGCTAATTATGATAAAATTGAAAATAGAAATCACTATATATTGTAAAAAAATACTGAAAAATTAAAATGTAAGGTACCATTAAAGGAAAAGCAATGTCCAAGTGAAAGGATATATTCTATTGTGCCATGACATGGCCAAACCATAACTGAACTTATGTATCCAGATCTGGGCACCAAACCATAAGCTGAAAACTGGAACGCATCAAGAGGAAGGTAAAGAGAATAGTGTAGATCTTTCAAAATCTACCTTCCTTCATGTATAAACATCTTGGCTAACTCTACAAAAATATAAATAATTATTATATTGCTCAATTCACAGGTTGCTTGAGAGGAAGTTACTTTGTAAATCTTTAAAGTGTTATATAAATTTGAACTTTCCTCACTGTGAACTATTAACTTTGTAACAATTTGAGTTGCTTCAAAAGAAAAATTTCATTGTGAAAAGTCATATAGTGAACAATACAACAGACTGAAACTGTATGAATTGAAGTATATAAGACAGAAGGATTTAAATTTATTTGATTTGGGTAGAAAAGAAATAAGATCTAAGATTTTAATGATATAAGAAACTTCCATGTGAGGAATATGGGAGTATTTGGGTAGTTTACATTACAAATTCTGCCTGTATTGTTGCCTATGGGCAGGTATGTGAGTTAAACAAAAGACAGCCTCAATCTTGTCAAAATCTGAGATTTGATCATGTCTGCTCCACCTGGTTCTGAGTTAACTGGGGTCTGTGTCTTTCTTCTTTGCCCATGCTCATGTTCTTCCTTATTAATATAATGAGCAGAGCAGGAAAGCATATGTGGATGAATTATATCAATTAGATTGTGACCTCAGCCAATGATTGGCACTAAGGGGCAGGAAAAAAGGCTTTCAAAGTACACAATACCTAGTAGTTCCAGGTTTTGGGGTCCCTCTTCCCTTGAGAGAGGTGTGCCATTTATTAAAATTTCTTTAAAAAAATATTTAATCACTCTGGACTAAGTATTCATGAGCCATTTACAAAATTCCAGTCTGGAAATTCAGTCCATCAACAGAGATTTGTACATCATCTAGACTTTTTAGACATAGAAAACCTGGAATATTCAGAGGTTCACTGACTTACCTGTAATCAATCACCTAAGTGTGAAAGCCTGGACTTGAATCGTGGTTTCCTGAACAAGGCTTGCCTTCTACAAACTACTCCAGAGTAAGATTCAATAATGAATTTTAAATACTTAGAGGACTTCCATGTTGAACATAATGCCTATCACTTAGTAAGTCTTGGATTAGAAGAGAAATTAAACCTATTTGTGTGTGTGTGTGTGTCTGGTTTTAGAGACTTGAACTAAGTCTAAGAGGAAAAGGTGTAATGGAAAGCTGAAATGCATTTGAGTCAGAGCTAGGTGGCTCAGATTCATCTTCCTGAGTTCAAATGTGGTCCCAGACATTTTTTAGCTGTGGATCCTCTGCTAATCACTCAATACTACTTCAGTTTCTTCATCTGTAAAATGCACTGGAAAAAGAAATGGAAAATCACTTCAGAATCTTTGCAAAAAAATCCTAAATACAGTTATCATGAGTCAAACAGCTGAAAAATAACAACAACCAACTCTGAATTATTGTTCCTCAATGACAAAGTAACAAGCATTAACTGTATATAGATGTGGAGTAGAATGATTTGTTAGTCAAAAGGTTTCAGATGATGAACTGAAAATCTGATACTTTGTATTGTCCCGGGAAAAGTATATAATCTTTCAAAATTTACCTTTCTTCATCTATAAAAATCTTGGCTAACTCTACAAAAATATATACATAATTATTATATTACTCAGTTCACAGGTTGCTCTTTAAAGTGTTACATAAATTTGAACTTTCTTCATTGTGAACCATTAACTTTGTAACAATTTGTGCTACTCCAAAAGAAAAACTTCATTATAAAATGATTCTTCAGTTGAAGTATTTTAGTGGAGAGTGTAATCACCTGTCAGGTAGGGTGGGGTCTAGAACAGATGTCCACTTAAGGCCCATGTGCCTTGAAAATTCCTTGATTCTGTTATGTTGAAAAGAAACAGGGAGAAGATCAATTGTTCTATCGATTTGACGATTTTCACATCTGCCCATCTGAATTACTTTTTCAATGACAACATTTCCTGCCTGAATTAAATTTGTAATTAACTTGAGTAACCTCACAGAACTGCTTCTTCATGCAGTGTTTCTGCAGTTTTCCCCCAAGAGTGATGCCAAATTCGTTTTTCTCTCATTTGTTCTATACTCATAAAATAATTTAAAACCGAATATTTTTTGTTTATGAATATTTTATTTTTATTAGAGGAAAAGTATTTCATAAATTAAATATTGTTCCAAAAGAATAAAGATTTTTTTTCTGAAAATGATGACTGAATTCAATTACTATTTTTGGTAAAAGAATATTTATTGGCATCATAAAGTGGAAATGTTTGGAAATGTTTTAAAAGGTGTAAAACACAGGCCCCTGAAAAATTCCTACTACAGAAAGTATTTTATATTACCATGATAGGTCTTAAACACTGGCAATAGGAAAAGTAATAGCTAAACTTGGCACTTACTGAGAACTCCATCTTTCACATTTCAAAGCCAGATTTTTTTTTATGAATGCTTTCCTTTTCCTGCTTTGTTAATGGTGTCCCATCTCATAATATTCCAAACAATGTGGTCAAAGCAAGAAAGCCAAACTCCAAATTCTGAGCAATCCTGATTAAAAATTGTAAAACCACCCTGCACATATGGTGAATAGTTATTAAAGACTAGTCTAAAAAAAGGAAAAGTTATTGTACCTGTGAGACAGATTTCTTATTCTAAAGGATTGGTAGAGAATGCAGAAAATTGACACACATCGTTCTTCCTGACTCTGTAAACTTAGAGTTTCCCATGTGATTCATCGCCTTTATATACATATATGTATGCATATATGTATGTGTATACTATTCACACACATTGTGAACATTCATACATATATTCATATACATATGTGCACATATATATATATGTGTATATATATATATACATCATTACTACCTGTGTCACGATGCCATTCAACCTCTTAGATCTCAGTTTCCTTATCTATAAAATTGTTAAGTTAGATTAGATAATATGTGAGTTTCTTTTTAGCTTTATAAGTATGTTAATTTTGTTCTGTTCCCTTCTGTAAATTAACTTAAAGTGCTTGCTGTGCTTTTTTGTTTGTTTGTTTTGGGGAGGGGTTCAGGTCACTACATGGCTAATTTCTATATATCTATGCATCTAATTAAAAATCAATTGAGGGGAAATTATACTTGTTAAAACATAGTACAGCAAAGTGAATCCACATGATGGTCATTTCCAAAAAATATATGTCTCTTTCTGCATCTTGAATCTATCACCTCTCATTTCTGTGATATATAGGTCCTTAGGAGGCATAGTCAGTCATTGCATTGATTGGAGTTCTTAAATCTTTCAAATTCATTTTTCTTTATAAGATTTTTGTATAATTTATTCTTTTCATTTTAATTTAATTCTATGTTATTCTGTACTATCATCTTCTTTCTTATTATGTACAAAGCAATTAATATACCAAAGCATGTTATGTTACGCATTTGCTCATTTAGGTGTTTATTTTTTAGTAGTTAGGTATTCCTATTTTTCCTAAATTGAAAGTAGAGTAGACACACATTGACCTGATTTTACTATTCTATACACAAACTTTGATTTATTCCATTTCTCATCTGGGTTGATTTTCCCCTTAGCAACCTGGTGTCCACCAGAGCCCAGGAAATTGCTATATATTAAGTTTCATCATCAAATGCTATTAACTTTGCAGTAATTCAAACTACTGAAGTTAAACCAACCAGCCTCCTCAATAGCAGGAAGACTTGAATTACTATATATATGGCTTATGTTGTGTTTTTAATCCACATTTGTCAAATTTACTGTTGACACTATGCAAAATTATAACAAAAATGATCAGGACCAAATAACCTGTAGTTTAATAAAGACAAAGGAAATGATAAAAACAAATAAATTAATTTCATAAAGCTCAGATGTGCCTAGAAAATAGCTCTTATGACAATAATCTGAAAATTTTAGTGAATTAAATTTGTCCACAAAAGATAACATGGTAACCCAAAAATCTATGGGTTGCATTATGAAAAATTTAAGTGTCAGAATAAGGAAAATTGTCATTTTGCTATATACTATTACAGCTAGACCTTATCTAAAGTGTTTTTATTACTCTCTGTTTAGAAAGAGAAATATTGGAGTATATTCAAAGGAATGAATTCCAAGCAGCAATGGGATTGCAGAACATTTAATATATATGTCACTTAGCTTTCTGGACCTGAGTTTCCAACTAAGTGAGAAGAAGGGCTTCAGATTGTATGGGACCCCTGAGGTCCCTTCCAGTTCTAGTTATAATGCAAAAATTTAAGCATATATAGAGTGTAGGTGAGAGGATATTAGGGACACTGGAGAGTTTATTTTCAAGAATTCAAAGGAATTTCATGTTAAAAGGGGATTAGGCTTATTCTGTTCTGCTTCAGGCATCCAGATTCTCAGAGCAATTGGTGGATTTAATTTTCCTTTCAGGGAGAAAACTTTTTCTAATTCTTCAAGGCTGTCAAAAGGAGCAATGAACAATATCAGGAAACCATGGGTGCTGTTTTATTGACAGAATCTAAGCATAGGCTGACCAACTACTTCTTACACACACCCACTCACACACACACACACACACACACACACACACACATTAAGTACCCCTACTTTAAAAGGACTGAGAGGCCATTCTTGAGTCAATCATTGGTTTGATTTCCTTGCTACCTGTGCAATAAAAGAGTCAATCTATGCAGAATTAGTGTTAGAAGTTTTAATGGTTTAGCCATTATCCTGTAAGAATAATGGTTGCCATGATGAATGTGGAGATAGAGGACAGATTTGATATGAATTGTATCCTTTTTATATATATTAAATCAAATTGTTATTGCATTTGTAAGGTCTGAATTTTTCATAGCATTATAATCCCAAACTTGAATCAACGGACTAGTTTGAGTTACATCTGATCCAGAACACCATTCAGTCTCTCAATCTTCCATATAGTTCACCAAAAATCTTATGAAATATTGATTAGCTTTAACAATTATTCATCAGTAATCTTATCTGCACTAACTTTACTACAAATGTTTTTTTGTTTTCTGACCCAGTTTCAGGAGCTCATCTTTGGTGAGTACTACCAACTTTATTCCTTTATTGCTATTATTATTGTTATTCCTTTAATTAATATGTTACATTATTATAAAATCTATAATTACAAGTTGTTTTCTGTGATAAACAATGAAACATCACTTTCCATTTATTTTGCTTCAGAGATTACACATAAAATTCTAAGCTATAAATCCTTAAAGAGACATTCATCTAATCTCAGTACTTCATCAGGGAAACGAAGTTAATTTCCCCATATTTCCTTTCATCCTCCCCAGTAGGAAGTCACTGCCAATAAAAGATTATTTTATTCTCCAGAGTTCAGTCAGTTTTTGAACCAATGCCATATAAAGAAGAAGTAAAATAATTACAAGAGTTGTCTTAGGCAGAATCAGCTATCCTTTCTGGCTCTGTCTAGGATTTTAAAAATAATGTTATTTTTTTCTCTTCCTCCAGGTTTTTTAGCACAGGTAATGTGAATTGGGAAACACAAAATTATTAATGAAAATAAATATTCTAAAATATTATTTGCAGGAAAACTCAGTTGAGAGCTAGAGTAGATAACCAGGGTAAAGTCTCTGAAGGACAAGGCAATTTGCAAAAGAGTTAGGGCCCCCTAAAAGCTGAGTTTTTTCCTTTACTTGGCTAAGTTAAATTGGGGCTACTCAGACAGGAAGGTCTGGTTGAATATGGTCTAAGAGTTTGCCAGTTTCTTCTTTGGTTCTGGGAATCTTTTCTTGTATATTTTCTGTCTGGAATAAATGTGAGGGAAACTTTTCACGCTTAGAATTTGAGAAACTTGCTCCCTGGAAGATATATTAAAATGAGCACAGCAGTTGTAGTCAGAGGACAAGGATTCAAAACCTAGATTTAATATTCATTATCTAAATGACCTTGGACAAGTCATCTAAGTTCTCTGGGTCTCAATTTCTTCACCTGCAAAAGGAAAGGGTCATAGTTCTACAGATAAAATATTCCTGACTCAGGTTGCCTGAAAATCTATTATATTTAAATATAATAGAACATTCAAGCTGAGTTATTATATATATATATATATATATATATATATATATATATATAATATAAAGCAGTTATTTTGAGCAAACAGCCAAAAATTCATCGTGCAGATGAGTGAGCACTCCAGCATGAACCCAGAAATTCTGTGAGATCTCAGAAACCCAAGGGGAACCAATAGGTCAGTTGTCATATCTGCCAATCTGAGGGCCTGTGCCTGACTTCCACATCATCCACCTAGTGATGGAAGGTGCTTCATAATAGTTTTGTTAGCACTATCCTATTAAAATTAACTCTGCCTCATCACAAGCCTTCAGAGGTCATATAATCCAGTCCCATAATTTTACAGATGAGGAAACTAAGTCCAAAAAAAGATTAAAGAACATCTCAAGGTAATTCAGGAAGAAAGTGGTGGAATTAAATTTATAGAACAGAACTAGATGACCTTTGATTTCCCTTTCAAATCTAGATTTATGAGTCTAGGCTTCCATAGCTTGTGTTCACCCTTTAAAAATTAATGTCGGGGGCAGAACCAAGATGATGGAAAGAAGAAGAGCCTCTCTTGGTGAGCTCCCTCTCAAAACTTATAAAATAAGGACTCTAAATAAATTTTCCAGAGACAGAAGGCACAGAGGGATCCAGTGAGGCAATTCTCCAGCCCAAGGTAACCTGGAAAATAGTGGAAAGGCTCAGATCCATGGGGTTAGAGGGGTGGCCTGCCAGGGTGAAGGAACTTCAGCCTTCAGGTTGCAGTGCCAAGGTACCTGGAAGCTGCAGCTCAGGGTAGCGGGGGCAGTTTCCTGACCTATACCCCAGGAAGCACTGGGCACAACTTGGAAGATCAGCTGCAGGGGGCAGCCTTCTGCCAGAGGGAGCACATGAAGCCCAGCCCTCAGGGCACTTAGTGAGCAGCTTGGCCACTACAGCCCAGATCCAGGAACTGGAAGCAGGCTGAACTGGTAAGCAGGAGCCCCCGGGCAACTGGGCCTTGAGTATTCATCTTAAAAAAGGGAGGAGAGTAGAGAGAATTTCTGAGATTTGTCCTCTGTCCCTGGAACAGGACTCTGGGGCTCTGACCACATTCAGAACCTGATTACAGTCTAGAACCCCCCCGCCACCTCAGCCCCATGGCAAAGTCGTGCACTTGTGTTCATTCACAGACCAGGAAGGAAGATGGAGCCTCACATATGGAGATCATTGTGGGTGTGTGTGTCCTAATAATACTCAAAATCTCAGGAAGCACCCCAAGACCAGGCACAGGCTGGTGAAATGAGTAAAAAGAGGAACACCATTGAGAAATAAATTGTCTATGATACTCATAATACTCAATCTGAAGATGAGGAATTCCAAGTTCCTGAATCTAAAGACTGCAAGAAAAATGGAAATTGGGTTCAAGCTATGGCAGAGCTCAAAAAAAGATTTTGAAAATCAAGTGAGGGAGATAGAAGAAAAATTGGGAAAAGAAATGAGAGAGATGCAGGAAAAACATGAAAAAGAAGTCAGCAGCTTAGTCAAGGAGATCCAAAAAAATGCTGAAGAAAATAGCATGTTAAAAACCAGCATAGGTCAAATGGATAAAACAGTTCAAAAAGTTATAGAGGAGAAGAATGCTTTAAAAAGCAGAACTGCCCAGATGAAAAAAAGAGATAAGAAAGCTCTCTGAGGAAAGCGAATCCTTTAGATGTAGAATGGAGCTGAAGGAAGCTGCTGAATTTATGAGAAGTCAAAACACAATACTTCAAAACCAAAAGAATGAAAGATTAGGAGAAAATGTGAAACATCTCAATGAAAAAACAACCGATCTGGAAAAAAGATTCAGGAAAGATAACTTAAAAATTATTGGGATACCTGAAAGTCATGATCAGGAAAAGATCCTTGACATCATTTTTAAAGAATTCCTACAGGAAAATTGCCCAGATATCCTAGAAGTAGAGGGCAAAATAGAAGTTAAGAGAATCCACTGATCTCACCCAGAAAGAGATTCCCCCCCCCAAAAAAAACCCCAAGAATATTATAGCCAAGTTCCAGAACTCCCAAGTCAAAGAGAAAATATTACAAGCAGCAAGAAGGACACAATTCAAATATTGTGGAGCTGCAGTCAGGATCACACAAGACTTAGCAACAACTATATTAAAGACTTGTAGAGCTTGGAATATAATATTCTGGAAGACAAAAGACCTCGGAATGCAACTGAGAATCACCTACCCAGCAAAACTGAATCTATCCCATCTTCCAGGGAAAAAGATGAACTTTCAATGAACCAGGGGAATTTCAAATGTTTCTGTTAAAATGGCCAAAGCTGAACAGAAAGTTTGATTTTTCAAATACAGGACTCAGGTGAAACACAGAGAGTGGAGGAAAAGGGTAAAATATGAGGGACTTGATGATGAACTACATGTATTCCTGCATAGAAAAATGATACTGATAATACTCATAAGAAACTTCTCATTTAATAGAGCAGGTGAAAGGAGCTTTTATAGATGAAACATAGGAGACAGCTGAATTTGAAGATATAATATATTGTAAAAATGAAGTCAATGGCTAAAAGGGAAATGTAATAGGAGTAAGAGAGAGGAGAGGTGGAATAGGCTAAGATATTTCATATAATAAGATTTTTTCATTACAATGAGCTATTGCAATGATATGGAAAGGGAGAAGGCGAGGGGGAATGAGGGAACCTTCACTCTCATCAGAGGTAGCTCGGAGAGGAAACAGCATATATACTTAATGGTATATAGACATCTAGAGTAAAAAGGAGAGAAGGGGGAAAGGGTATGGGAGGAGATGTGAGTTATGGAGGAGAGGGTGGACCATGGAGGAGAGTGGTCAGATATAACACATGCACTTTTTCACTTCTTGCAAAGGGTTGGGATTGGATGGGCTGTCCGGGACCACAGGGCCAGGTGGTTGCTGGGCCTAAGGCTTGTATGTGGGCTCAGGAACTCTTGGCCCCAGGGCCAGTGAACAGTCTGCTGCACCACTCAGCTACCCACAGCACATTTAAGAAGAGGGACAGAGTGAAAGGAGAGAGAAAATATAGTGTATGGTAGTGGGGAAGTACAAATGGAGGGAGTTGTGATCAGCAATGGCAACAATGGAAAAATATGGAAGTAGCTTTTGTGATGCACTTATCCTAAAGAATGTGATCCATCCACGACAGAGCTGGTGTTGTTGAAACACAGACACTGAAGCACATTTATCATTATTATTATTATTATTATTATTATTATTATCTGGGTGGTGCAGGGCAAATGGGTTTTGGTGACTTGCCCAGGGCCGCACAGCTGGGTGATTGTTGGGTGTCTGGGGCCAGATTTGAACCTGGGTGTTCCTGGCTCCAGGGCCAGTGCTCTGTACACTGTGCTACCTGGCCACCCCTATTATCATCATCATCAGTAGTAATAGTAGTAGTAGTAGTATTAATATCATTTTATATTATTTTGGGTTTTTTTTTTTTTTGTTTTTTGCAGGGCAATGGGATTGGGGTGGCTTGCCCAGGGTCACACAGCTGGGTGATTATTGGGGTATCTGGGGCTGTATTTTGGCTCAGGTGCTCCTGATTCCAGGACCTGTGCTCTGTCCACTGTGCCACCTAGCTGCCCCTATTATTATTATTATTATTATTATTATTGTTGTTGTTATTATTAATTTTTTAAATTAAATTTTAATTCTTTCTTCTTTCCTTTACTTTATTGCTCATGAGGGTCTATATTTGGGGGAAGGGGTATTATGTTTACTCTTAACAATATTTTAGTAATATATTAAAAAACTCATCTTTTATACAAAAATAAAATTAAAAAAATGTCAGCATCTTAAACAATGTTTTGACTTCTTGAGAATCGTCTTTTTAAAAACTTCAAAAATCTGCTTGTTTCCAGAATTGGTTTTTTTTTATCCTTATGTTGTACATCCCTAATGTTTAGGAAAAGGACTAAGGACTCCAGATCTCTAATTATCATAACAATAGCACATTGGTTCCCTTAGCTCCTTCCCATAAAATTATTCAGTGGAAAGCACATGTCTAGAGGACGCTAAATTTAGATCAGTACACTGTTGGAAAATATGCAAAATTTAATAAACAGTCTTAAAAAATTATGCTTCCTGAGAAGAGTACTGGATCATTTCATCTAGGCCATAGGATGGTCTAGATGGTTTCTCTTTATATCATAATGTTTCACCCATCTATTCTATGTTGAGCAAAAAATGATTCTCCAACTTGAAATAATTTTAATTTCACTTTACAGCTAAGTACAAATCATCCAAGAATAAAGAGAACATTAAACATGTCAAATGAGGGAAGAAGAGCTACTTAATGACTTATTTACCTTCATGTTTCTTTCAAATCTTGATCTTCCATATCTAATTTACTATTTTGCTCTGGTCTTTTCATCAAGAATAGTTAGAAATCCTCTATTTGATTAAAGAGCCATTTTCTCTGGCAAAATTATTCTAATAGTTTCCTAAGTAAGTAACTATTGGTTATATACTTAAAATTTATGCTTTTAGTAGTACTATATTCCAAGGATTTCCTCTCATTCAAGTAATTACTGCTAAATCTTTAAGATGCTACATGTCTCTCCTCAATACCTGAACTCTTCTTCTCTGCCTGTGGGAAGTATTTTTCATTTTCCTTTTTACTGAAAGTTCTAGATTTTGGTAATTATTTTTCTGGGAGTTTGATTTTGGTCATTTTTGTTAAGGGATTGACTGATAGATAATTTCTGATTTCATTGAATTTAAGACATTCACTGAGTCTTCTTTAATTTTTTTTCTTTTTAATATGATGTCCAGATTCTATTTATTTTGGGGCTTTCAGGTAGTCCTGCTTGATCTGTTTCCCAAGTCAACTGTTTTTCATTTGAGATACTTCACCTTTTTTCTTTTTTCAGTCTTTTGATATTGTTTACATATTACTTGACTCATGACATCATTAACTTAGTTGCATGATCCTCTGTAATTTTCAAGGATTCTCTAACTTAGATAAGTTTAGCATTATTTGTACTAAACTGTTAAATATTCTTCCAAGTTTCCCCTTCAAAACACTCATTTCTTTTCCAATTCTCTTTTGAAGGCACAAGCCAAACTCCCTTTCTAACAGCTAAAGCACATGCACAGAGACTGGACATAGAGTGTCTAGGGTGAGGAACAGCTAAAGATTCAACATGACTGCCCATAGATTATTTTATTTTATAAGAATGGAAGGGTAGGAAGGGGAAAAATTAAAGAATTTTAAAAGTCAGAAATTTTTATTTAGCTTTAAAGTTAATAGCTAGGCACTGATGTTTACTGGGGGGGGGTTACATAAATGTTCACATTTGTTCTTGAGGAAAACTAGCTTTGTTGTAAATGGATTAGAGAGGAGCAGGGCCAAAATAGTGGAGAGATGCCAGGAACTTCCTTGAGTTCACCTCAATAACCTTCAGAAATGAAGTCCCCATTGCTTTGCAAAATCCCCCCCCATAAAAAGATATCTTGAAAGGGCTTCAGGAAAGGTGTAGAGGGAGTGTAACCCAGTGCAGATGAGGGCAGGGAAGGCAATGAGAGGCTTTCTGCTTCAGGGAAGATCACCAAAAGAGGTTCCTAGGCAAATCAGCAGGCCAGTGACAAAGCAAGTCAACTGAGAGGCCTCCAGGCCCAGTACAGAAAGCAAAATGAAAGCCCCAGAACCCCAGTGTAGAGGCCATGATTGGGCCAGACAACCCCAGCACAGTGGGGACGCCTCAAACATCTGAGGTCCCTGATCATGGAAAGTTAATGTACAGGCATCTGACTTGTAGCCCAAGAAGACTGAGTGACTCCCGCCACCTCCCACCCCCCACCCCCTGTGATTCAGGAGAAGAATTTAATTTTAAAAACGATGAACTAGACTACAAAAACAGCACTTCAGAAGATGACATTGGAAAAAGGTTATAGGTAAAACCCCAGAGAGGAATATAAGTTGATCTCAAGCCCAAAAAATCCTCTTGTAAGAAGAAGAACTCAAAAAAAAAGATTTTAAAGATCAAATAGAAAAATTAGGAAAGAAATAAGAGAAATGCAAGAGAGTCAACAGGAATCACTAGGTGGTCCAGTGGATAGAGCACCAGCCCTGGAATCAGGAGTACCTGAGCTCAAATCTGGTCTCAGACACTTAATAATTACCTAGCTGTGTGGCCTTGGGCAAGCCACTTAACCCCATTGCCTTGCAAAAAAACCCTAAAAAAAGAGTCAACAGCTTGAAAAAGAAAACACAAAAATTGACTGAAAAAATTTTTAAAACCCTACTGGGCAAATAGATAAAGAAAACAACTTTCAAAAAATAGAATTGGCCAAATAGAAAAGGAAATGCAAAAGAAAATGGACTAGAAAGTAGAATCATCTGAAAGTCTCTAATTAAGAGACTATTACAAGAGACAAATGATGATGAGACTGAATTAACGTGATCATATAAACATGTCAGAAGATAGAGATGAGAAATGTAGTTGAAATAGAAATAACACTTGGCATCTAAACTTGGCAAAAGAGAGCAAGAAGTTAAGCAAAACAATAACAGAAAAAATATTTATGCAGGTTTGCAAAATACTTCACAAAGGGGCAGCTAGGTGTTGCAGTAGATAAAGCACCATCCCTGGAGTCAGGAGTACCTGGGTTCAAATCTGGTCTCAGACACTTAATAATTACCTAGCTGTGTGGCCTTGGACAAACCACTTAACCCCATTGCCTTGCAAAAACCTAAAAAAAATGCTTCACAACCATCTCACTTGATCCATACAACTCCTCTGGAAGATATATAAAATTATTACTCCTATTGTACAGATGAGGAAACTAAGGAAAATAGACGCTAAATGATTTGTTCAGTGACAACCAGTTATTAAGTGTCTGAACATATATATATATATATATATATTAACTCAAATTTCTCTGATTGGGAATTGATTCCCTTTAGAATCTGTGCACTAAATCACTAAATCATCCGGATGACAACAAATTTATGAAATAATAATTTGTAGGGTGATGGTTCCTTTTAGAGTAATGGTGAAGTTTGGAAGAGAAGTTGTCTTCAAAGTCATAATTTTATGACCTCTATTAGCCCAGGCTTATATTGGAATAATTAGAGATCATAATGTCCCAGCCGATTTGTTTCTTAGCTTCGGTTTTGCCCCGTGTTGAATCATGACTCAGACTCAGGAATGCAGATTTTGAAAAGAATATAGAAATTTATTAAAGGAAGTTACAGCATATTAAGAAAGTAATAGGAAAGTTAAACAGTTTAAAGAGAAGATCACATGGACTGCTGATTGAATTGGCCAGGCCAGCTGGCCAGGTTCAAAAGGAGATTGGAAGGTAAAAGTGCCCAGCCCTTCCCTCCTTCTCCTTAAATTCTCTCCCAGAGTCCATGGGAGGGAGTGATGATCTGGGAATGACCCAAGTCCCTCATTGGAGATTTTGCCTTTTGGAGAGGGGTCTCTTTCAGGTGGTCTTCCAGGGCCTGTGTTCCCTGGCTGCCCCACCAAAATAGAATGCAACCCAAATCAGTTGAAGGTCAAGCCCTCAGGTGTGGCCTAAATTAGATGATAAAGGAAGGGAGATTCCCTTTACAATGCAAACAAAAGATTTACAAAGTTTGTCTCCAACTGATCTCATTACTCCTGGGACCAGGTTTCTCAGCATCAATAAAAGGGACTAGAGATATAAAAATCTCAGTCACTGGCATAGTAATAATAATTGTACACTTAGAACTAATTTAGTCACTGAGTGAAAAAGGATTGAGAGAAAAAGGGAGGTTTTTGTCAAGTTACTTCAAATGAAATAACACAGCAATTGAAAAGGAGCATACATATGGGAGGAGATTTAGGTGAGAGCAATCTTAAGAAAACCCAGAAAGACAAACATGCTGATGAGGACAACTGGATCAAATGCCTAGGTCAAAAAGAATGAATATTTTAAAGTAAATTTAATTTTCACTTTTTTGTTCTGTGATATTTCTGGTTCTTTTTTTATTTCTTTCAAACTTTCAACTTTTCTTTTTTGTACTTCTTTTTGAGAACATGATTTACTTTTCAAATTTTATTTGTATATTAATTATGGTCTTTTTTCCCTTGTGTTATTGTATATTTTCAAGGATTTCTTTGAACTGTTTTGATTACATACCAAAATTTTAATATATTATATATATATATATATATATATATGTATACAAAACCTCAATATCATTCTCTTTCACATAATAATTCACATATATTTTTTATCATTCAGTTTTCAGGAGCAGTGTTATTATCTTAATGTTGTTCTTACTTTTCAAAAAGGACCAATGACTTCAGATATGAAAACTTGACTTGCTGAAGAATTGTATTTATATGAGACAGAGCTATCCAAAGTCTTCAGCCTCACTCTCCCTCTCCTTCAACAAAACTCCCAATAGATACAAATTTAAATTAACTCTAAGGCTTTTCTCTTTTGCCCCTGGCTAGAAAGTTTATTTTTGCAGCAAAAATGTGACTGATTAAATTTCAAGTTCAATTACAGTGAAAGACAGGAGGGATCCAAGAGGAAAAGAAGGCACTTTTGTCAAGAGTTCCATCAACACATTACTCTACCCCCACCCCCTAGGAAGGAAAGGTGAAGATTTGCTTTCCCAGGGACACTTGCTGATTATGGTCTTGTACTCCACAAGTTTTCTCTTTCTTCCTCTCCTCCGTGTCCAACTTCTTTCTCTAGTTATACTTTTGTTACTTAATTAACCTCCAAATGATTAAATGGTTAGTTCAAAATTTCCCATTCTTTCCTTCCAGATTCTAGCTAATAATTTTATTTTCTATCTTGTTTCATTCATTTTGTTTTCCTGCTCTGACTTGACCTTAGAAGTAACAAATCATAGAGGATGCAAAATTAAATAGAAATAGTTCTGATGAGGAAATTATTGCAATAGGAAATACTGTAATTGGAAACAAATTTTGTGGTCTTGTACTGTTAAAATCTCATCTTATGGGTACTGATTCTTGTAACCTGTGCCCAGTTAAAACACTTCCTCTTGACTTTTGCTTTTGACCTTGATTCATTGGTAAGTCAAGTTAGATGCTAGATTATGCAGGCCTGAAAGTCATTTTAAGCCACTTCCTACAAAAGACCTCTAACTCCCAGAACAGAAACAATCTTTCCACCCCTCCCAAAGGGTAAACTCTTCAAAGCAGGCCTTGGAACACTACCAAAATATTGCTTTTTCCATGGACACTGAGTGGCATTTAAGGAGACTCTGACTAGTGCTGAGGCCTCTTTTTTTCTTTTGATCTTCTGGTTCTTGTCCTTCCTTATTGAAGAAGACCAAAATGACATCACCATGCCTGAGATAAATTACATTGTGTGCAACTATGCTGAACAGACCAATACAAGCTTGGAGTGCTCTACCACAGGTTGGGCACAAATAGTCCATGTGAACACCTGGGGTAGGTGTTCTAAACTTACAGATGTCATGTTTCCTTTGAGCTGCTTTAATTTTGCCTTCCTCGAAGAGTGCAGCCAGAAGGCCTGCCATGCTGGGTGATCCTGTGTCAGTATCTCCTGAGCTATACAATCAATTCTAATGTTCTTCAATGAGACCCTTAGGGTATCTCTGTATCACTTCTTCTGACCCCCTTGTGAGTGCTTGCCCTGTGTGAGTTCTTCATAAAAATTGTGGGGGGTTTTTGGCAAGCATACATCTGCCATTCTAATAACATGTCCAGCCTAAAGTAGTTGTACTCTCTGTAGTAATGTTGGGATGCTAGGCAGTTTAGTTTGAGAAAGGACCTCAGTAGTGATATCTGCTCCTTCCAGGTGATCTTCAGAATCTTCCCAAGACAATTTACATGGAAGTGATTCAGTTTCCTGACATGGTGCAGGTAGACTGTCCAGGTTTCATAGGTATATAGCAGTGAGGTCAATGCAGCAGCTCTGTAGACCTTCAGTCTGGTAATCAGTCTAATACCTCTTCTCTATCTTATTTTCATTCATAGTCTCCCAAATACTGAACTAGCTCTTACAATGCAAGTGTCAACCTCACTGACAATATATACATCTTTGGAAAGGACACTGTCAAGATAAGTGACCTTCTAGTTGATTAGCAGCTGACCTACCTGGTTAATCTGCAATACCTAAAACCTATGTGACCTTTAAAGCTCTCTTAACTTCTCTATTTCTGTCTTTGGGTTGTAATGACTTCTTAATAAATCTTTTTTTTCTTTTATATGTGCATTCCTGGGTTGATTTGTGAGTTCATTCCAGGAATAATTGAACACTCCCATATCAGTTTTGCATATGGTAGAAATGACCTTATTGTCTATAGCTAAGTAATCTTTGAATGGTGGAATAATCTCTAATGCATAATTCTCATTATCTTCTCTTTTCTTACTTAATCATCTCTATCAACTTTAAATCCCTTGTTCCTTCAAGTCCAAACTTGAAATGCATATTTTTATAAAAAAAATTTTGCCATTCTTCCTGTCTTCATTCAACCTTTTCATATTTCCAAATGCTCTGAATGTCAAACACTCTGAAAAGTATAAAGTGTTTATACAGATGCAAAGGATTGTGATGATTTTTCCAACACATAAGTAATCACATTTCATAAATGTCATATTGACAAGACCATTTCTCTTTTCACAATATTTTTGTTTTTGCAAGGCAATGGGGCTAAGTGACTTGCCCAAGGTCACACAGCTAATTATTGAGTGTCTAAGGTCACATTTGAACTCAGGTCTTCCTGACTCCACGGCAGGCGTTCTATCCACTGCACCACCTAGCTTCCCCCCTTTTCATAATTCTTTTAAGATTTGATTTATTTTTATTTTTACAATTTTTCCCTTAATCTTACTTCCCTCCCCCCACCCCCCACAGAAGGCAATTTGTCAGTCTTAACTTTGTTTCCATGTTATACATTGATCCAAATTGAATGTGATGAGAGAGAAATCATATCCTTAAGGAAGAAACATAAAATATAAGAGATAACAAGATCAGACAATAAGATATCAGGTTTTATGTCTAAATTTAAGGTAATAGTCCTTGGTCTTTGTTCAAACTCCATAGTTCTTTCTCTGGATACAAATGGTATTCTCCATTGCAGACAGCCTCAAATTGTCCTTCGTTGTTGCACTCCATGGAATGAGGGAGTCCATCAAAGTTGATTATCACCCCCATGTTGGTGTTAGGGTATATAGTGTTTTTGTGGTTCTGCTCATGTCACTCAGCATCAGCTCATGAAAATCTCTCCAGGCTTCCCTGAATTTCCATCCCTCCTGGTTTCTAATAGAACAATAGCCTTTTCACAATTCTAAAGAAGTTCAGAGGCATATGTCTAATTAAATAACCAAGGATTATAGTTTTGAAATTTTCTGCCAAGTGTTCTGCTTTGTTTTTTGCTGTTGTTAAGTTATTTCAGTTGTGTCCTACTTTTCATGATCCCATTTGGAGTTTTCTTGGCAAAGATACTAGAATGATTTGGCATTTCCTTTTCTAACACATTTTAATGATGAAAAACTGAGGCAAATGGGGTTAAGTGATTTGCCCAGTGACACAAAGTTAGTGTCTGAAGGTAGTTTGAATTCATGTTTTCCTGACTTTAGACTTGGTATCACTGCACTATCTAGCTGCTTCACAAGTGATCTCCCAAGACCTAAATGACCTAAATGACTATTATAGAATGACAGGAAAACGTCCCCCCACTCTGATATTTGTTCTGCTTCCTGTAGCTATTTTTTTAATAATAGCAATCACACCTTATATTACATACTCATAGTTTTCTTACTAGGGCAAAATACAAGGAGACTTCTGATTGCCTTGCTCTGTTCACTCTCTTCTCTTACTGTAGCCTAAGATCACATTATCATTATCATTACTGGATGCCATATTTAATGAAGACCCATATTGATCTAAATTCACTAAAAGATTTAGATGCTTTTTCAGAAAAATTTTTGTCTCATTATACATTCCCTATAATGTACTTATGAAATTGAATTTTTGGACTCTAATATAAATCTTAAAGTTTTCTACCAGTGCATGTATTGTTTGTGACAAAGAGTGACTGGTGCACATTTTTAGAAGCCTTGCAGGTAGGTATGGGAATGCAGAAGCCCATATGTCCAAGGTAACTCACAACTCTGGACAGTGTGTATCTTGTTATCCTTAGTCACTTCAGAAAAAATCTGTATCACACAAAGCAGTTTCTCTGCTAACTGGTCCCCTTTTGATCTCCTCAGCTCTCCTGCTGGGCAAAGCCACTCCTGTTTTGCTTCTGAGCTGATGAATCAGTGACAAGCTCTTTTAACCTAATGAAAAACATGCTATGCTCTTTTAGTGACAAGCAGTTTTTTTAAACCAAAAAATTGGCAGGCTCCTCAGATCTGCAAACAGCATGCGATTTCCCTTTGTTCAATAGCCATCAAGAGTTTTCTAAAAAGCAAAGCACAGTTCATAACAAAAGAGATTAAAAAGTCTATCTTGCCTACTCTTTCTCTATCTCAAAACATGGGAGGAAGTAGAAGGCAATGCAGAACTCTAGTCTTAATAGGTTTCCACTCTTACAGGCTTTAGAGGGTTCAGTTATTTGTTTTTTAATTTTTGGTTTCTCATGGAATTTGTGAAATCTGAGTATGTAGAATGTTTGTAGCAAAAACAGCATCATCAGCTCTATCCCCTGAAAAGCGTCACAGGATCATAACTTCTAAAATTTGATGGAGCTCTTGAAGTTACCTAGCCCAACCTGAATTCTCTCCACAGCATTCCCAATATCTTCCATTTGAAATTCTACAGGGAAGAAAAAATTGCTATGTATCATAACAGCCCATTCCACTTTTGGATTGCTACCATTATAAACAAGATTATTCCTTATACATGCCAAAATATATCAACCAATATTAATATCTTAAGCCTCCTACAAGTGAATGAGATTATTTCAGACAGGCAGTCAAAGAATCTTATTTTTCCTGTTATCAAAGCTCCACAGAGATGCTCTACTCTGCCCAACTGTAATTCATCTTGTTGGGGGAAATAATTCTTAACACCTGAACTAACATTGTGACACACTCAGGGTAAATAAGTCAACTGTTCAAAGATCCTTTCAGCTTGCAATGATGTGTAAATGGCCAAATTAGTAAGGAAAGTTACTAGGGTATACCCAATTGTATATGACTCCTTAAATAATACTTGGGATTCAATTTGAAGATGATTGGAAATGTGTTCTGGAAAAGGTTGATAGCAGTTGGAAAAAGGATCTTATGGAGAAATATGTTTAAGAGATAGAGTATATTTATTGATCTACTTATATATGATAACTTGGTTTAGAAAAAAAGACTGACAATTCAATTCAATTCAATTTAGTTGAACAAATTTTTGTTAGCAACTATTCTGAAAGGACTATAGTAGACCCTAATAAATATACCTTCTTGCTAATTATTTTAACATTAGAAGTCTGTCAAACCTTAGATGAATTATAATATAAGACAATAGACAAAGAAAAATTGTTTAAAAGTATTCAATACATCCCAGTTCAATCTGGCCTTAATTATCTGAGATTCCATATTAATGAAGACATCTTTCAGAAAGCATCTAGGATTGCTTAATCTTTCCAACTTAGAAGAGTAAATGGAACTACAGTGGGAGAAGTGGGGGAAATAGAGTATAATGGAGAACACAGTTGTCCAATACTAAACTTTCCAAAGTACCATAGGGCATCTCTACTCTCAGATAACTGAGACTTGGTGTATTTTCTTCTTTAATAGTGCACGAAAAGACTGAATTGTCAAAATCATAAAAATTCACTCTTACAGCTACTGAGTCACGCAGAAAATTTTCCCAGAATATTGTCTCTTTTGGTCAATGAATTCTAAAAAGAGGTGAACTATGTTGTGACATGTCATGTTTCATATGGACACTAGCAAGTCCAGTGATTGAAAGCAGCTGTTAACATTTGCCCTAAACCTCTCCTTCAGGCATTATTTGTATTCCCTAATGATGAAGACAAAAGACAGCAGGCTAGACAGTAGACCTTAGATTCACGTGGACTTGAGTTCAAGTACTATCTCGGAAGGTAGCTGATGATGATGCCTAGATTATTTATTTCTCTCTGTGCTTCCAGAAAATATAGAACTATAGAAATTGCAGGTAACTTTCCAAAATACATTCAACAAAAGGGAAATTCTATGACTTAAGTTCTCTAAACCAATGTAATTGCAAGTTTAGATTATTATTGTTAGAATACACACCTTTGTTTCATAGATCTAGACAAAGGAATAATTTTTCTGGTACATTAAAATACTCCCTTTTGAGATTTTAGCAGTCAATTTCCAATAAATATACAGTTATTCCATAAATTCTTAAGATTGTAGACTAATTCAATTTTCTCACTTTACAAATAAGAAAATTGGGACACATGGAGTTTAAGCAGTGACAAGTGCAGTGTCAAGATAGGATCTAAATGCAGCTTCTTTAACTCTACAGCTATTACTTTCTTCACTGTACCATGATATCTAGTGCAAACACAGCAACATCAGCAACACCACAATAGTCCTAAAATATTCTGGATTTGAAAAATACTTACCAGGTAAATGCTTTACTATAAACGAATTTTAAATCTTCACTTTCTGTTTCTTAGTGAAGGTCTATTGCATAGCAATCTTATATTTCAGCAATTAAATGAGTGTCTTAAATGAATCAAGAATTCTTGAAATTCATAGATTTTTAAATGATAAATTCAATAATTACATTTTCCTTTTTAAGTTTCTTTTTTATGGACCATTTATCTTTGAAATTTATTTTCATTCATTTATGCACATGCATTGCTATGTTTATCTGTAAAGAGACATTTATTTATATACTTTGAAAATTAGTGTACTTCATGTTTTGTGACTTATCAACAAAAATAAGAAATGCAGGTATTTAGAAGAGAGAGAGAGAGAGAGGCAAGATTGGGGCAAAGCATCTTCTAACCAAATCTTAAGCAAAAAAGTCCTGAGAAGTATTCCATTCTTTTATCCCAGGAAAAGTCATTGTAATTTAAAATGCTATCTCAATCGCCATAACTTTTGTGTTGTATGGTACATATATGTTTGAATGCAGTTTTTAAAAAACAAAACATTTCAGACAGCAGAATGAAAGAACAGTTAAAAAGCATACTATAAATAAAATATGCATTATAACAGGAGAACAAGAGTTTAATTTATATGCATCCATACACACAAACCTTTGGGCTCCAAACAACCAGGCACTGAAAACACAATCAACCAACTAAAGCAGCATTTGTAGTTGAATGCTGTTAACTATTTTAGTGGAAAGATATCAGGTTTAATGTGCCATACATCTTCAAAGGACAAGGCAAATTGATATAGGAGTTAGTAAAACAGTTTTTATAGATTGTTTCATCATTATACAGTCATATGGAAGAGAACTACTAAAGCTTAACCAATATTTCCTCTCTGTACAATATCATAGTTTAGTCTGTTAGATTTTAAACCAAGTTTCATTTTTTAAAGTGATCTTTTTAGAAAGATGAACAATTAATGATGGACAATTTATACTTTTATTTAATACAAGGGTAAAAATGCCATAAAGAGCAAAACTCATACCAGACATAGGTAGATCAATCTAGATGTAAATATATTTTTATCTAGTATGTCTGCCTATCTCTGTCTATCAATCTATTATCTCTATCTGTATTTAAATATATATATATATATATATATATATATATATATTTATTTATATGTATATATGTATTGGGCAGCTAGGTTGTACAGTGCATAGAGAACCAGGACTAGAGTTAGGAAGACTCCTGGACAAATTCTATTTTGTAAAATGAGCTAGAGATGGAAATATCAAACCATTCCAGTGCCTTTGCCAAGAAAACTCCAAAATGGGGGTGGGAAGGGAAGGTGGAAGGAAATTTTGTAACTTAAAAATATACATGTGCATATGGATTGAAAAAATTTAAATAAAAGAAAACTCCAAAAGGGATCATGAAGAGTCTATCACAGCTGAAAAATGTCAACAAGATTACACACAGACATAGAAGAGTACACAAGGTTGCATGTGAAAAAGTGGGCCTATTACAAGTTCCTAGATGACTATATGGGTTGGTTGAGGCTTTAGGGATTCTGTTTTTGGGAATGTAGAAACAATGCCTTGATTTGTCTCAGCCCAATGGTGCCTAGAGATAATGGAGGGCTACATTAGCTCTTCCTTCCTCACCTCAAAGTTACAGGGTATCTCAAATTACTAGACCAAAACATCCCACAAGCAGGAAACAGACAAAGTGGTTCTGATATCTCTTAGAAATCTTCCAAGATAATCCTGAAAGATGAATTGGGAGTAAAAAAAATGTATAGAGAAAAGAATCCTTTTCAACAGCATGAATTATAATTTCATGTCACTAAATAAACTATGGCTGTTTAGAATCATATTTGCTAGAGTGGGGGAAAAGTGTGCCATACTTCTGATTCAAAAACCATTCTAATCTTTCTTGACTGAGGTGATTTAGCAATTCTAAAGATTCCTAGGAATCCTTTACCTCTATTTCTAATAGCTCCTATGTGGATTATTATTAGTAATATGAACATAACCTGCTGAAATACTATTACTTTGGCTTTTAACACTGTCCTCTGCTTTTAAAAATATATTCAAGAAATGGCCACATTGTCATCAAATAATAACAGCTATCAGCTATTTATTAATCATTTAAATTTATATCAAATGCTGTTCTAGGAACTGGAAGTATCAATACAAAGAATGAGATTCTCTATGTCCAAAGAGGCTACATTGATAAATGGGTACCAGTTTTGTATCAGAGTCAGGATGATGTGGATTCATATCTTGCTCTGGAGCATGCTGGTTGTGTATGACAATTATTTGTGACTTTAAATTGCTAGACAATTTCTGATTTACAGTAGCAGAGGGAACTTTCTTGGTTGGAGATCTCTATATCAGAAAAAAAAACACAGGTCTTCATCACAATATTTTTTCCTCAAAAATATACACCATAGTAATAATTGTTGTGTCAAATTTTTCCTTATCAAATCTCTATTTTAATAGATTAAAAAAATAGGTTGGGAGTATTGTACTGCTACTGGAATTGACTATGGGAGAATTAGGTTTTCTTAGGAGAGAGGTACTCAGAGCTAGTATCATTTAAAAATAAAGTGATGGGGGCAGCTAGGTGGCCCATGGATAGAGCACTGGCCCTGGAATCAGGAGGACCTGAATTCAAATCTGGCCTCAGACACTTAATAATTGCCTAACGGTGTGACCTTGGGCAAGTCACTTTACCTCGTTGCCTTAAATAAATCAACAGTTTTAAAAAATAAAAATAAAGTGGTAGAAAACATTAAATTTTTCTTATATGCTATATGGACTCAGTTCTCTCCCCTGATGTCTTATCTGATTTGTTCCCCTGCACCTTCTATCCTTGTACTATAGATTTTATTATTTTCTCTAGAAGAAAACAGTTACCTATATAGTTTCCTTTATGAATAACTAGGCACTTGCTTCCTTGCAACACTTAATTGAATAAGGGTTAACAACATGAGGATGTTATTTAATTAATGGATAATTATGGTACTAATTTATATGTCAAAGATGAAAAAAAAAGTTAATCAGAGTCAAGCTTTTTTTTTTTAAAAAAAAGCTCAATTCTAAGGGTAAAAATCAGAATTAGAATATCTGTATCTAATTCACAATACCTCAAACTTTATTAACTGCTAAGGCAACATTTTACTGGCTCCTCATCTACTTAGATATGGAAGTCATTATCTCTGCCCTTCTTTCTCCTGATGAATTGCCTCAGGTCAGAATTAGATATCCAGTCAATTGGTAAGACAGGCAAGACCACAATCAGAAAAAAAATAACACTCTACCAGCTACTCTTCTGGGTTTCCTCTAGACCTCTCCATCCTTTTTTTTCCTCAATCAAATAAAAACTCATCTAGCACATGATCATAATACTTTATATATAGTGAGTTCAGAATTTAGTTTATTGTCTTATATTTATCAATGTCCCATCATGTCTTTTAAATACTCTAAGAGAACTTCAATTTCCTCAGGCTCTCAAAGTGGTATGCACCTTGACTGAACTTTGACATGGAGTCAACATTTATCATAGTTTTAGTGAATCATATTATTTTCTTTGGTTTCTCTCAAAATTAGTGACATTTTCTTCTCCTTTCATCATTAAATATTTCACATTCAAGCTGGAATTATAGAAAGGTGAGAAAAATATTTAGATATATTTTCCAACTAAATGAACCACAATCACCTGAAGCAATTTATGCTAGAATTTACTGTCTTTTCTTCACCCCACCCCCACCCTCCACCAAATCACAAAGTTCATCTAGTTTCCAAAATTCTATTTGAGAGTACTTCCGGGGCAGAGCCAAGATGGTGTCTTAAAGCTAACATGCTTCTGGAGCTTTTCCCTACCAAATATAAATGAAGCTTCTACTCTGACATTCAGGCTTCAGATCCCACCAAGACAAAGTGAAGTTTCAAAGAAATTTTTAGTGGTAGACAACAAGGAGGATCTTCAGTGAAGATCTGTCTCTTTGGGGGGAAAAGGGAAAATAAAGCCCACAAAGCAGTGGAGCTGGAATGCCAGTTGGAGGCTTTTAGTCACAGTGCAATCCAGGTCCTGACAGCTTGACAATAGCAGAGATCCCAGCAGCTAGATAGCAAGCCAGCAGGGAGGATCCCATCCCCAGACAAAGTCTGAACCCTGGGAATAGCATCAGACCTGGACATAAAGGAGGAAACAAACCTCTGTAAAGGCAAGAACTGAACTGCATGGGTAACATCTTGGCCAATGACAAATCAGGGATGAGACCCCAGTCCCAGCCAAAAAACAAAAAAGCTTGGATCTATATTCCCTATAGCCCAGGAGCAGAGCTAAAACAAGATGATGAAAAAAGCTTAAAGAGCACTCACTATAGAAAACTACTTTATAGACAAAGATGTTAACAATGCCATATCTGAAGAAAAAAATCAGTGAAAAATCACTCATGAGGAAGTCTCAAAACAGTCTATGAATAGAACTCAAATACAAAAACTCACTGAAAAATGTAAAAACCAAAGAAGAAAGGAAAAAGAAAATGAAAAAAAGAAATGAGAGTCATACAGGAAAATTATGAAAAATTGACCAGAGAATTCAATACCTTTGAAAAGGAAACTCAAAAGGTAAAGGAAGAAAATAAAACTCTAAAAAAGTAGAATTGAACAAATAGAAACAAATGAATCTATGAGATGACAAACAAAAAGGTTGAAAAAACTGAAGAAAATATAAAGCACATTTTAGGGAAAACAAATCACCTGGAAAATAGATTCAGGAGTGGCAATCTATGAATCATCAGACTATCAGAAAGCCTAGATCAAAAAAAAAAAAAGAATCTGGAAAACATCATGCAGAAAATTATTAAGGGAAAACTGTTCAAATCTGCTAGAACAGGAAGACAATATAACCTTTGAAAGAATACACAGAACCCCTCCAGAAAGAGATCCTAGGATAAAAACTCTAAGGGCTATTCTAGCCAAATTCCAGAACTCTCAAATAAAGGAAAGAATATTGCAAGCAGCAAAAAGAAAGCAATTCAAATACAAAGGAAACACAATCAGATTCGCACAGGACCTATCAGGCTCAACTTTGAAGGACTGGAAGACCTGGAATACCATATATTGGAGCGCAAGGGACCTTACAACCCAGAATTTACTACCCTGCAATATTCAGCATATACTGTCACTGAAAAAGATGGATATTCAATAAGACAGAGGACTTCCAGAATTTCCTTACACAAAGATCAGAAATGAACAGAGAATTCAATCTACAAATATACAACTCTAGAGCTGCATAAAAATGTAAATGAAAAGGGGAAAGAAAAAATGAAACAAAACAAATGTTGTTCAAGACCATCAAATTGTATACAACTCTAAAACGGAAGATATAATACTTCTAATTCTTGGGAACTTCACTTCTCTTAGGATAATAAAAAAAGTCCAATAGAATTAAAGAGATTGGACTTAAAGGATATGGGCATAGTTCAGTCTTGTCTCTCCTTGAAGAAATCTAAGATGACATTACTATGTTTGAGACCAAAAGCCCTAATGAAAAGCAGGGATGTGAACTTTAAACTTAAGTAACTCATTATCTTTTAACAAGCTTTAACTCTGCTGTGCTGACAAAGCTTAGCACTAACTTTTATGAGAGCATCATAGACTTGGGAAACTGCATCTTCTTAAAAGGCACATTGGTAATGAAGCTTTATTTAACATGTATGCACCCAGTGGTAAAGCATCCAAATCCTTAGAGGAAAAGCTGAGTGAATTAGGAGACATAGATAGCAAAACTCAGTGTCTCCCATAACTTAAAATCATTTGTGAAGTCCTCAAGTGAGAACTCCAGAGCCTACCATTACTTAGAGCCCTTTATGGTTCTTGAAGTTACTTCAGGGTTTGAGTTAACCCTTACTTCACATAACAAAAGGTTAAGTACCCTAAGTGGGGAGGGGAGGGTAAAGTGTGAGAGAAAATAGTCCTTGAGGGAGGGATACAATTAGTTCAAGAAATGATTTGGGATTGGATGATACTTTGACTCATGAGGAGGATTGTGTGTCATAGGAGGGTACTTGAACTGGGTAAGGTTAAAAAAAGTGATTATAATTATAATTTGATGTAATTTGAGGCAATGTTGCTTATCAAGCAATCAATCTGTGATGATCCTTTAATAACAATATGAGCTTATCAAGCAATCAAATAATCAAATTATGATTGATACCTGATTAATAATACATGAGAGATAACTAACACCATGTGAAGAGGCACAAAGATTTATAATTTTAGAGGGAAAGAAGGGAGAGTATGAATACTGAGTAAATTCTATTCAATAGATTCCCACTTGAGTTTAAAAATCTATCCTGATCTACAGGGAACGGAGAGATGGGGAAAGGGAAAGATAACAGAAGAAGAAAGTGAAAAAAGGTTAGGTGAAGTTATAAGTGAAAATAAACTGAAAGTTAAATTTTAAAAGAAAAGTTAAAGGGGAAATGGAGTACAATTTTGGTAAGGAGGAATAAGAGGAAAGGAAAGAGAAAAATAAAAATGGAGAAAGATAGAATGGAAGGAAATATAGAATCAGTAATCTTAACTGCAAATGTGAATGGTATGGAGGGTGGCTAGGTGGTGCAATGGATAAAGCACCGGCCCTGGAGTCAGGAGTACCTGGTTTCAAATCCGGTCTCAGACACTTCATAATTACCTAGCGGTGTGGCCTTGGGCAAGCCACTTAACTCCATTTGTCTTGCAACCTCCCCCCCAAAGTAAAAAAAAATGTGAATGTAATGAACTGTCCCATAAAACATAGTTGTAAATGTGAATGGGATGATCTGACACATAAAATGGAAGCAGATACCTGAATGGATTAAAAACCAGAACTGTACAATATATTGTTTACAAGAAACACATTTGAAGCAAAGAGATACATAGGGTAAAGGTAAAAGGATGGAGCAAAATATATTATACCTCAGTTAAAGTAAAAAAGATCAGGAGTAGCAGTGCTGATCTCAGATAAAGCAAAAGCAAAATCAATCTTATTAAAGGGATAAGGAAGGAAACTACATCTTCTTAAAAGGCACTATTGGTAATGAAGTTTTATTTAATATGTATGCACCCAGTGGTAAAGTATCCAAATTCCTAGAGGAAAAGCTGAATGAATTAGGAGACACAGATAGCAAAACTTTAATAACCTCCCTCTCTCAGAAGAAGATAAATCTAATCACAAAATAAACAAGAAGGAAGTTTAGAATGTAAATGGAATCTCAGAAAAGTTAGATATGCTAGATATCTGGAGAAAACTTAATGGGTATAGAAAAGAATATAACTTTTTCTTGGCAATACATGGCACTTATACCAAAAATGACCAAGTACAATCTTATAATCAAATGCAGAAAGGCAGAAATAATAAATCCATACTTCTCAGACCACAATGCAATAAAAATTAAATGTAATAAAGGGTCAGAGAAAGATAAACCAAAAACTAATTGGAAACAAAATAACTTAATCTTAAATAATGGGCGGATCAAACAGCAAATAATAGATATAATCAATAATTATATTCAAGAAAATAATACTAATGAGACATCATACCAAAATTTATAGGTTATAGCCAAGGCAGTTTTGAGGGGAAACTTTATATCTCTAAATGCCTTTATGAATAAAATAGAGAAAGAGGAGATCAGTGAATTGGACATGCAACTAAAAAAGCTATAAAAAGAATGAATTAACAATCTCCAATTAAATACAAAATTAAAAATTTTGAAAAGGGAGAGATTAATAAAATTGAAAGCAAGAAGACCATTAACTTCATAAATAAAGCTAAGAGTTGCTTTAATGGAAAAGCCAATAAAATGGACAAACTTTTGATTAATCTGGTTTTAAAAGAAAGAAATAAAATAACCAAATTACCAGTATCAAAACAAAATAAACTTACCACCAATGAGGAGTTCATTAAAGAGATAATTTGGAGCTACTATGCCAAACTGTATGCCAATGAATTTGATAACCTGAGTGAAATGGATGAATATTTACGAAAATACAAACTGCCCAGATTAAGATTAGAGGATATAAAACATTTTAAATAGCTCCATTTCAGAAAAAGAAATCAAAGAAACCATCATTAAACTCCCTAAGAAAAAGTCTCCAGGTCCAGATGTAATTATAAGTGAATTCTACTAAATATTTAAGGAACAATTAATTTCTATTCCACATAAACTATTTTAAAAAATAAGACAAGGAGTTCTGTCAAATTCCTTTCATGACATCAACATGATACAGATATCTAAACCAGGAAGAACCAAAACATGCAAAAAAATTATAGACCAAACTCCCCAATGAATATTGATGCAAAAATCTTAAATAAAATTTTACCAGTGAGACTACAGCAAGTTATTACTAGGTTAAAAATCAATTTGGATTTATACCAGGTAGGCAGAGATGATTCAATATTAGGAAAACACTCAACATAATTGAACATATCAATAGCAAAAACAACAGAAATCATATGATGCTGAAAAAGTCTTTGATAAAATACAACATCCATTTCTATTAAAAATATTAGAAAATTTAGGAATAAATGGAGTTTTCCTTAAAACAATAAATATTATCTATCTAAAACCATTAACAAACATTATATGTAATGGGGATAAACTCAGAGCATTTCCAATAAAATCAAGGGTGAAACAAGGATGCCCATTATCACAATTACTATTCAATACAGTATTTAAAATGTTAGCTGTAGCAATTAGGGAAGAAAAAGAAATTGAAGGAATCAGAATTGGCAACGGGGAAGCAAAGCTTTCACTCTTTGCAGATGATATAATGGTATATCTAGAGAACCAAAAAAATCATCTTAAAAACCCCTTGAAGCAATCAACAACTTCAACAAAGTAGCAAGATAGAAAATAAACCAACATAAATCATCAGCATTTCTATATATAAACCACAAAAACCTAAGAGCAAAAGATAGAAAGATAAATTCCATTTAAAGTAACTATAGGAAACATTAAATACTTAGGAATCCACCTTCCAAGATCAACCCAGAAACTGTATGGATACAATTATAAAGCACTTCTAACCCAAATAAAGTAAGATCTAAATAATTGGACAAATGCCAATTGCTCATGGTTAGGATGAGTTAATATAATAAAATGACAATTCTACCCAAATTAAATGGCTTATTCAGTGCCATACTGATCAAACTTCCAAATAACTGTTTTATTGGGCTATAAAAATAGTAACAAAATTCATCTGGAGCAACAAAAGTTCAAGAATAGTAGGGAAGGGGAGGCTAGGTGGTGCAGTGGATAGAGCACCGGCCCTGGAGTCAGGAGTACCTGAGTTCAATTCCAGCCTCAGACACTAAATAATTACCTAGCTGTGTGGCCTTGGGCAAGCCACTTAACCCTACTGCCTTGCAAAAACCTAAAAAAAATAGTAGGGGAACTGGTTTTTAAAAATGTAAAGAAAAGTGGCTCAAATCTAACAATTCTAAAATTATACTATAAAACAATAGTCAACAAAACTTCCTGGAATGGGTAAAGAAATAAGAGTAATGGATCAGTGACTAGAATAGGGTCAAAAGAAACCACAGTCATTTACTGCTTGACAAACCCAAAGATATCAGCTTCTGAGATAAGAACTCATTATTCGACAAAAATTGTTGAGAATTTTTCCAGGTTGGGAAAATAGAATGGCAAAAACTAGGCATAGACCCACATCTCACACCCCATACCAAAATAAGGTCAAAATTAGATTCCTCTGGAATTCTGGTTGTTCATTATACTAATAAGAATCTTTAATTCATTCAAGTCATTTTTCTTTATAATTTGTTATTATTTTATAAATTGCTTTTCTGATCTGCTATCCTTATTCTTCAGAAATTCATATAAAATTTTCCAGCTTATTCAGGAACTGTTTCTTTCATTATTCCTTATGATGTTTGATTCCTTATGATGGCTTAGAAAAGTCATATTATTAACAACAGTGCTGAATGTTGGTTCAGGATAAAAAAATATGCAAAATATACTTTCTTCAGTAGTATAGGAATAAGAAAAACACAAATAACTTAAGAAATGCTTCTAATAGTGTACCATTCATTAATACAAAATCAAATTAACATAGTGCTTTACAGTTGGCATATCACATTAACTCTATTATCTCATTTGAATCTAACAAAAAATCCTTCAAGATCAATCCGATCTCCTTTTTATTAATAGAAGCTACTTCTCTAGTATAAGATATCAAACAAATATCTGAGATAAGATTCCTCACCTAAATTCCAAACACACTGCCTTTCCATTCAAGCCTGTTCCCAGAGTTTAATATTCTACAGAGGAACCCATTTTACAATTATATAATTGACTAATAATGGAGGGGAAATAAAAGATTTCACGATGCTTATTGTCTATTGACCAGGAAAAAAAGTATAGTCTCAAAGAAGATATGTCTCATGCATCTGTTTAGATTATGCAAGTTTCCTTGACAGACATTATAAATAACTATTGAATCAAGACTCTGACAATAGACTTACATCTCTTTCCACTGTACTATACTGTTTCCTTCATTTGAGGATTCTGTGAATATTAATTACCAAGTGATTCACAAAATCCTACTAATTTAAATCCAATGACTCCAAATCACTTCTAAGATCAAATATTGAAGCCGCTGATATTCAAAGACCTTCAAACCTGACCCCTTCTCAACTTTCTCATCTTCTTGCATCTTATTTCCCCTACATACTCTTTAATTCAATATCCCAGTTTCCTTGCTATTCTTTAAATAAGTCAACTCAACCCTCCACAATTTGTAATTGCTCTCCCACTATGAATGGAATATTGTCTCCTCATGTATTCGTCCTGATTTCTCTGACAAATACTACCTACATACAGACTTTGGAGATAATCACTAGAAAGGAGAAATGAAGAAGGATGAGGAAGAAGAAGCACATGGATCAACTGGAAATTGCCTACCAGTACTGTTTTTTTCCCATGCCTTGTCCTTTGGGTTCTCTCTTCAGTCTCTCTAGGAGAGGGACACAGATGTCACTGCCTAGCTCCCCTAAGTGAGGAAACCTACCACTGAAGCAATTGATGGAGCACTGACCCATGAGTCAGGAAACATGGATTCAAATTTGGCCTCAGATGCTTGATACCAGCTGTGAGACCTTGGGCAATTCACTTAATCCCATTGCCTCAAAAAAGAAAGATTGATTCTTGGAGAAGTTAAATGACACAGTAAACAAAGTGTTATACCTGGAGTTAGAAAGATCTTCCTTCAAACTCAGCTTCAGACACTTAGTTGTATGTTTCTTGGAAAGTCACTCAGCATCTGTTTGGCTCAATTTTCTGAATTGTACAATAGAAGTAATAATAACACCTACCTGGTGGCTAGGTGGTGCAGTGAATAGAGCACCAGCCTTGGAGTCAGGAGTACCTGGGTTCAAATCCAACTTAAGACACTTAATAATTACCTAGCCGTGTGGCCTTGGACAACCCACTTAACCCCACTGCTTGAAAAATCTAAAAGAAATAATAATAATAACACCTACCTCACAAGGTTTTTGTAAAGATCAAATGAGATAGTATTGGTAAAGTGCTTAGCACAAGACTTGGTAAACACTATTTAAATGTTTATTTCTTTCCTTTCCTTTCTTTCCTTTCCTTTCTCTTCTTATCCAGGAGTGTGTTAGAGTCAGCTTGAACTTTTTCGTAAGAACTAATTTAAAATTTTTCAATGTCTTTAGCATTGGAAATTGACAAAAACTATAAATGTGGACTTGATTTAACGTTCTGTTGATTATTTAGAGTTATGAAAATGAAGAAGAAAATGTCAGTAATGACATTAAACTTAAATGTGTTTCAGGAGCACAATTTGCTCCCTTCCTTTCTTCCCCCTCAACCCCCACAAGAAAACCTATTTTTAAACATTTACCAGCACATTGCTACCTCCATTTATAGATCTATGATCTTGTGATCTTTTCTTAAAGAAGCATAGTGAAAAATAGCAGCCCGTTCTCTCTGGTTTGGGGTTTTTCTTTTAGCAACTATGTAAAACATTTCCATATTAGTCAGTTTGTACAAGGCAATGTGAATAAAAAAAGAGATAATTTAAAAATAGCATGCTTCAGTCTGCATTCAATCAATATCAGTTCTTTCCTTAAAAATGTATAATAGGGGCAGCTAGGTGGCGTAGTGGATAAAATTTGCCTTGTGAATAAAAAAAGAAAGATAATTTAAAAATAGCATGCTTCAGTCTGCATTTTTACTATACTGACTCAGTCTACCCAGAAGCAATTGCTATTTTTCCACTTGTTTAGATCTTACTTTATTTCTGTGAAAAATGTTGTATAGTTGCATTCATGTGGTTTCTGTGTTAGCCTTGGCAAATAGACTTGCAATTATTTTATATTGTCTATTTTTAAATGGAATTCCTCTTTTCACTCTTGATGCTGGAATTTGTTGGTAATATATAGAAATGCTAATGATTTACTTGGGTTTATTTTATATCCTGAAACTGTTAAAGTAATTAATAATTTCATGTAGTTTTTAGTTGATTCTGTAGGATTTTCTAAGAATAACATCCTATCATCTGCAAAGAGTGATAGTTTTGTTTCCTTGTTGCCTATTTTAATCCCTTTGAATTTTTTTCTTCTCATTGCTATATCTAATGTTTCCAGCACAATATTAAATGATGAAGGTGCTTCAGCACTGAATGTATTAGCTAGGTTTCTAGCCTATCTCCATTACAGAAAATGCTTGCTAATGGTTTATGTTGAATATTATTTATTGTTTTAAGGTAAGTTTCTTTTATTACTATGCTTTCAAGTGTTTTGATAAGAATAGGTGCTATATTTTCTCAAAGGCTTTTTCTGCATCTATTGAGAATATTGTATGATTTCTGTTGTTTTTCAAAGTTGATATGGTCTACTTTTTTAAGTTGATAAAGTCTATGATATAGTCTATGCTGAAAATTTTCCTGATAGCAAACCAAAGCAGCATTCCTGGTATAAATCCCACCTGATCATAGTGTATAATCCTTGGGATATAGCACTATAATTACTTTGCTAGAAATTAATATTCATTAGGGAATTTGGTCTATCATTTTATTTCTCAGTTTTGGTCCTTCCTGGTTTAGGATATTTTGTCATAAAAGAAATTTAGTAGGATTCCTTCTTCATCTATTTTCGAAAGAGTTTATATAGTATAATGATTCTTTAAATGTTTGTTAGAATTCACTTGTGAATTCATTTGATCCTAGAATTTTTTTTCTTTAGAAATTCAATAATGTTTTGTTCAATTTCTTTTTCTAAGACTGGATTTTCTAAGTATTTTATTTCTTCTGTTAACCTGGGTAGTTTACACTTCTTTGGGAAATCAATTTTGCTTAGATTGTCAAATTTATTGGCATAAAATAGGGCAAAATATAACCTAACAACTGTCTTAGTTTTCTTGGCATTGGTGTTAAATTTACTCCTTCATTTTTGATACTAGTAATTTGGTTTTCTTCTTTCTTTATTTTTACCAAATTAGTCAATAGATTATCAATTTTATTGTTTTTCCCATTAAACCATGTCATAGTTTTGTTTATTAATCCAATATATTTCTTTCAGTTTTATTGTTTTCCTTTGATTTTCAGGATTTTCAATTTGCTGCTAATTGAGTATTTTCAATTTGATAGTTTTTAGTTTTTTTAAGTTCAGACTCAACTGATTGACCTGCTTTTTCTGTATTTTATTGATGTAAGCAATTAGAGATACACATTTTTCCCCTAAGTACCACTTTGGATATATCTCAGAAATTTTTATGTGTTATCTCACTGTCATTTTCTTAAATTAAATTGTCCATTTTCCCTTTGATCTACTTGTCAATTTCCAATTAATTCTTAATGTCTCCATTGTTATTAGATGTAATTTTTGTTGCATTATGATCTGAAAAGAATATGTATATCATTTCTCCTTTTCTGCATTTGGTTATGAGGTTTTCATGTCTTCATACATGCTCAGTTGTATGGGTACAATGAACTATTGGGAAAAAAATGTATTGCTCTCTACTCTTCAGTTTCCTCCAAGAATTTATCATATCTTACTTTTTGAGAAATTTACTTACCTCCTTAACTTTTTTCTTTTAATTAGATTTATCTAGTTCTGAGACAGGAACATTGTGATCTACTATTATAATTTTATTAACTAATTTCTCCTGTAACTCATCCAACTCCTCCTTTAAAAATGTATATTATAGTCTGTGGTGCATATATATTCCATTTTGATATGATTTCATTATCTATGATAATTTACAATAAGATTTAGCTTCTTTTCTTTTTTCTATTTCCTTTTGCTTTTTTTTCTGAGATCATGATTGCTACTCCTACTTTCTTTGCTTCATTTGAAGCATATTAGATGCTCTTGCAGTCCCTTAAATTTACCCGGTTTGTAACTCTCTATTTCAGAATTGTTTTTTGTTCAACATATTATAAGATTCTGGTTATTGATCCATCTTGCTATTTACTTCCACTTTATGAATGAGTTCATCGCATTCACATTTATTGTAATGATAACTAACTGTGTATTTCCCTCCATATTATTTTCACTTGCATATTCCTCTCTCTCTTACCCTTCCACCACTCCTTGCCTCCTCACAAGTGTTTTATTTCTGATTACTATCTTCTCCAGTATATCCTCCTTTTTATCAGTTACTCTTCTATTATCCCTGTCCCTTTTTCTTTCGTTTTAGAGTAAGGTAGATTTCTATATTTAACTGTGTGTGTATACATATCATTCCCCCTTAGGGTCGATATTAATGAGGGTAAGGTTTAAGCTTTGCTTATCATCATTTTCCATTCCATCATAATATCTTTTTCTTGCTCTTTTATGTGGGATTATTTGCCTCATTCAGTTCCTCCTTCCTTCTTTTTCTATTTCTCATCCCTTTATTTTGATTGGGGGGGTTATCATTCCATCAAAGTCACTTTATTTTTTACTTATTTTTTTCAGGGGGACAGGGTTAGCAAGGCAATGGGGTTAAATGACTCCAGGAGAGTTAATATAGGAATAGTGGTATTGCCTGAAAGCCATCACCAAAAAAAACCCACCAAAAAAAGTCTTAACAACAATTTTCAGGAAATAATCAGAGAAAAATGCCCTTTCTATTAGAACCAGAAGGTATAGTAGAAATTGAAAGAACCCATCTATCATTGTCTCAAAGAAATCAGAATATTATGATGTTCCAGGAACATCATAACCAAATTTCAGTGCTTACAGATGAAGGAGACTTTCACTGGGTTGCAGGGCTTAGCTGTATGCTTTTTCTGGAGGGTAGACTTCCCTTCTGGCTTATAATGAGGTCTAAAGCCTTTCTATTGGCCTTCACCAAGTGTTGGATATTTAGCTACTGCCCTACTCCATAGGTCACACAGTTAGTAACTATCAAGCGTCACATTTGAACTCAGGTTCTCCTGACTCCAGTCTGGTTATCTATCCACTGAGACATCTAGCTGCTCGAAAATCACTTTATGCACTCCCTGTCTATATACTCCTTCTAATTGTTAAAAGTTGTTAAAAGTTACAAATGTTATTTTGCCATACAAAAATATAATCAGTTTAACTTTATTAATTCCTTATGTTTTCTATATTTATCTTTTTTATGTTTCCTATGAGTCTTGAATCTGAAAGTCAATTTTTTTATTCAGTTTTGGTCTTTTAATTAGAAATGCTTGAAAATCCTCTATTTTCTTTTTTTTTTAATACCCAGCAGGATTTATTGTAGTTTTTCCTGAAAAATGAAAGTAAAAGGAGATTTAAAAGATGAATTAACAGGGAATACTGCATCTGCTATTCAAAACAACAAAAATATCACAATTTTTGAAAGTATACATATCACACAAAGTACAAAGTTGTTAATTTCAGATATAGTTCAATTTTACATAACTCTGTGGCTAAAGGTATCATATACTATTTGGGGGAAGAAAATACCATTCACCATTTAATAGCATATGGACAAAGTAAAACAGTCAATACTTTACTGGTTTGCTTTTCTTATGTTCTCTTTTAACTTTTATCTACTTTGTTGAGTTTTATTCAAGAACTTAGTATCTAATTTCTTAACAAGGACATTCAGATACAAAATACAGGGCTGTCATATAAACTGAGCAGAAAGTTGAATGATTTAACCTGGAAGCCACAAGAAGAACCCAGGAAGAACCTCAAAATAAAAAAAGCTTGAAAAATGATGAAAGCAAAAAAATCCCCAATTTTCAATACCTTCATAGGCCTACAACCCTTAGGACAAATGCTGGTTAAACAAAATGTCACCTCTGTTCATTTCTAAACATATCTGGGCTATGCTGAGTATGCTTTATACAGCAAATCCACGGTAAAATTGTTAATATCCTTAAGGATAGTTGTTCTACATTGCACACAGTAACACTAATACTGTAGGATGATCAACTGTGAATTACAATTATTCTCAGCAGTACAATGATCTAAGAAAACTCTTTAAGACCCATGATAAAAAAATATTATCCATCTCCAGAGAAAGAACTAATGAAGCCAGAATACAAAGCATACTTTTTTTGGTAACTTTATTTCTCTTGTGGTCTGTATTTTCTTTCATAACATGACTAATATGGAAATGTTTTGCATGACTGTGCATGTATATCCTATATCAAATTGCTTGCCTTCTCAACTGGGGGAAGGGGAGGGAGAAAAGGAGAGAAGTTAAAAAATAAATGCTAAAAATTATTTTTACATCAGATTGGGACAAAATATATTAGAAATTTTTTTTTAAAAAAAAGATGTTTTGGGGTGGTTAGGTGGCGCAGTGGATAAAGCACCAGCCCTGGAGTCAGGAGCACCTGGGTTCAAATCCGGTCTCAGACACCCAACAACTACCTAGCCGTGTGGCCCTGGGCAAGCCACTCAACCCCACCTGCCCTGCAAAAAAAAACCTAAAAAAAAAGGATAGTAATCCTAATTTCAATTACAGTTACTTTCCAACATTTCAAAGATAATTTTTAAATCTCTAACATTAATTCTGGATGGGAAAAAACTTCAAAAACATAACTATTAATAAACATCTTATTTTGACTAAAAAGCATTTAGAATCAGTGTCTATTCTGTCTTATAAGCCACTAATTAAACTAACCCTAAAAGGGATGTGCTTTAATGACACACACAAAAAGGTCCATAGAAATGAATAGCCCTTTAACTTTTTGTGGATCCATAACTAAAAAAGATGTAGGTTCAGCAAGCAACATATTCTTCATGTATTAATTTAACCATATTGAATGTATAAAGACACAGCTATACATTCCTTACATATATTCTTGGACCTGCCCCAGGGAGTTATCATTTATGTATACAATTCAGACAGCTGCTGGACAGAAGCCTTATTAAATGAGAATCACGTATCTAGTTAGCATTTTTTTCCTTCTAAAATCAACCAGAAAAAGAATTTTAGAAAAAGGCACAGTTATGCTTCCTCTAAAATCACAGAAAGCTGTTCAGGGAGGTCCCAATTCTCAGATGTTATCTGGCACGCTGGTTGGAAAGAAGGAAGTCCTTCTCTCGGCACAACAGGCATCGTTTCAAATTTCGACAAGAGCCACCAGCAGTGAAGAATGCCCAGATACCCATGAGCAGCATGATAACATATGATGCTACTAAACTCGCCTTATAATAGGGATTCAGGAAGGTCAGACCTGACACCAGCAGATGACTCATGATGACCACGATTAGTGCCCAACAGTTTTTAGTCTCACATGCATCGAAAAAACACAACTCCCCAGAAGACATGCAGCAAAACCATAACTAGAGTCATGAAAGCTGATGCAAGGAAGAAGTGAGGAGGATCTCCATGTATACCCACTATTCCTGGTCCCAAGGAATCATACAGGATATTGACAAGGGAAAATACTCCACTCATAATTCCAAAACCTAAGCCAGATACATAGGCCAGCTGTCTTATAGAAATTGGTGATGTCTCCTCTTGGCTTATGGTCAGCAAACCCTTATTAGCTTTTTTTAAAAGTTTATGATATGCAAACCGGAAGACCTCTTGGATTATGACTGAGCATAATACTCCAAAGATAAGCAAACCTCTCTGCACTGATTCAGCTTTGGTTCTACTAAGGGTTACTGCAACGAACCAAATGAGGGGAGAGCAGCAGAGACACCAACCAGAAGAAAGCTCCGGCGATGAGGAAGATGATACGTAGCGGGTCCCACGCTATGGTGAAGACATAGAGAGCGAGGGCCGGCCCGAAGGCAATGCAGGTGCAGCCGAGAAACACGGCGGCCGTCTTGGCGGCCCGGGGCGGCGGCGGCTCCGAGGCGCCGGCGCGGGGCAGAGGAGGGGGCGGCGTCCGGCGGGGCCAGGAGAGCGGGCGGCCGGCCGCACCCCGACCCCCACCGCGGAGAGGCAGCGGCGCTCCCAGGGGACTACGGGCTGCTGCGGCCTCCCCGCGCCGCCGCCGCCGCCGCCGCCAGCATGTAACCCCCTCCCCGCGCCGGCCCAGACCCGCCCCGCGCCGGCCCAGACCCGCCCCGCGCCGGCCCAGACCCGCCCCGCGCCGGCCCAGACCCGCCCCGCGCCGGCTCCCAGCCGCAAAACCCCGGAGCAAAGTGCTGAGGCGGGGGCGGGGGAGGAGGGAGACTCTATTTTCTTAAATATCTATTTTCCCTCCTAAAAAATTACATTTACTTTTACTGGGTAGGTGATTCTTTATTATAATCCTAATTCCTTTGCTGTCCAGTATATAATATTCTAAGATTTCTGTGTAATCCTGACTATAGCTCTATGATATTTGAGTTGATTTTCTTTTGATTCCTTGCAATACTTTTTCTTTAATCTGTGACCTCTGGAATTTGGTTCCTGCAACATCATAATATTCTGATTTCTTTGAGACAGTGATTGATGGGTTCTTTCAATTTCTACTATACCTTCTGGCTCTAAAGGAAAAGGCAGTTTTCTTTGATAATTTCTTACAATAATTCTGATATTATCTCTCCTGGACCATTTGCTTTTCCAATGAGCAAATTCACATGTTCTTCTACTTTTTTACTTAAAAAAATTTTTTTTATTGTGTCTTGATATCGCATAGAGTTTTTGGTTTCCACTTGTTCAATTCTAATTTTTAAAGTTTTATTTTCTTCAGTGAGATTTTGTATTTATTTTTCTATTTGATCAGTTCTATTTTTTAGGTAGTGATTTGCCTCAGCAAATTTTTATATATCTTTTCCCTTGCTACGGACTCTTTACCATGATTCGCTTACAATATTCTCATGCAATTTTCCTAATTTTATTTCTCCAATTTGTTTTTTAAAATAATTTTTCAGATCTTCTAGGAATTCGTTTTGTCCATAAGACCAAATTACATTTTTCTTTGAGGTTTCATATGTAGCCACTTTGATAGTATTGCTTTTATGTGAGAGTTTGGCTCTGGCCTTCACTATCTCGAGCTTTTTTGCTAGCTTTCTGGATCTTACTCCTGGCCTTCATTGGGCTTCAGGGCTCAGCTACATGCTTTATTCTGGAGGGTAGACTTCCTTTCTGGCTTGTATCAGGCTCTAGGGCCTCTCTGTTGACTTCCCCCCAGTTGTTGAGTTTTTAGCTGCTGGTGGTCTGCTCCATATAGGTAGATTCTTCCTACTGGGTTATTATAGTAAGACAGTCTTTCTGGTGGCTGACCTGGGTGGAGAGATGTTGATGGTCTGTCCAAGGGGTGAAGCCCTGCGGCTGTCTTGCTAAGGAAACAGAGCTCTCTGCTGATAGACCCCAGGGGTGGGGGGTCTTATTATTGACTAGCCCTAGGACAAGACTTTAGTACTGGGATCCAAGTACTGGTAACCTGTGCAGAGGGTGGGGCTGCTTTAGTGGGATCTTGCTGTGCTGCAAAGTCTGCTTATTTTATTAGGGGGCCGCTGGTTTTCAAGAGGGTGGGGCCCCACTGGTAGATTTCCTCATTCTGAAAATCTTGCTGAATGTCTGCTGCTGCTGCTGCTGTTGTTGATGATGATGATAATGTCGATGCTACTGATTTTGGACCTCACTCTCTTCCCAGCACAGTGAGACAGACTTTTCTTTTAAGTCTGGTAAGGTAAACTGCTTCTCTGCTCCTAGATCAATTCTGAGAGAGTTTTCTAGTTTGTAGAGAAACTTGGAAGGGCTTCAGAGGATTCCTTCCTCACTCTACCCTCTTGGGACCAAAAATTCTCCTACTCCTTTTGAACAGTTCTCATTGTTAAGAGAGACCTATTGCTCCTAGTTCTAACTCTGATATCAGTAATCAGATGAATCACAAGACATGAATCAAATGGATCATTATTTATTTTTTTACTTTCTTTAAGAACCCATGAGCCATATTTTAAAATCTTATTTTCTCCAAAGCTGGTATTCATTTGGGAAAAAAAGTCACTTGGGATAACTTCCCATATAATTTCATGGTAGAAACTTTTTCTAGTATCATTAAGTTCTTGTAAAAGATGATATCAGTATTAAAACATTTACCAATTCATAATAACTAAACATTTAATACTATAATGGAGTAAATTAAACAGTGCATTTTAAAAGATGGTAGTGAACAATTTTTAAGTACTGGAAAAAATTATGAAGATGTCTGGAACTGTCTATTTTTTAAAATGGCATTAAAAGTGACAAATTTTGAAACTGAACCTGGTCTCCTGTTTATACTGAAAACCAATGTTTGAAACTTATTTTAGAGTACCTTTGGCTACTGTTTCAAAATGTAATTATTGTTCTTTACTTTAACAGTTTGAAAAATACTTCCACACAAACAATTCAAAGTAAGACGGTGCTTCCTTTACAATGCTTAGTTATTTTTTATTAATAAAGTTTTATAATTTTTTAAAGATTTACAAATTCATTAAAGGATATGCATGTTAGTGTAAATTTTGTTTTTTGTTCTATAATTTTGAAAATGGCCCTGACATATTTTGCTAGATTTTTGGCTTCTACAGCTGTTAGACCTCACCCAATGAGTATGAAATAAATACTAAATCATCCAGTGTAATGACACTAGCTTTACTTATAAGCACTGAGTAAAAAAAATATTAAAGGAAAAGAAGGTTTATGAAAGAACACAGGAAACTAAACAGAAAGCTTAAAAAACAAACATCTCTTCCAAAATCAGATTGAAATAACAGCCCTCTCTTTTAAAATATCAACTGCTCATGGATAGGTAGACCTAATATAATAAAAATGGCAATTCTACCAAAACTAAACTATCTGTTTAGTGCCCTACCAATCAAAATTCCAAAAAATTACTTTATAGAGTTAGAAAAAATTGTAAGTAAATTCATATGGAGAAATAAAAAGTCAAGAATTGCCAGGAGCTTAATGAAAAAAAGTGCAAAAGAAGGTGGCTTAGCCCTACCTGATCTAAAATTATATTATAAAGTAGCAGTCATAAAAACTGTTTAGTATTGGCTAAGAATTAGAGTGGTGGACCAGTGGAATAGACTAGGTGTAAAAGCAGGAGATGATTATAGTAATCTGCTGTTTGATAAACCCAAAGAGTCTAGCCATTGGGATAAAAACTCCATCTTTGATAAAAACTGCTGGATATTTGGAAGTTAGTATGGAAGAAACTTAGATTAGACCAACACCTCACACCCTTTACCAAGATAAGATCCAAATGGTTACAGGACTTAGACATAAAAAAGAATACTATAAGCAAATTAGAAGATCAATGACTAGTTTACCTGTTAGATCTATGGAAAGAGGAGCAGTTTATGACTAAGGAAGAGTTGGAGAACATTATCAAAAACCAATTAGATGATTTTGATTACATTAAATTAAAAAGCTTTTGCACAGATAAAACCACTGTAAACAAGATCAAAAGAAATGTAGTAAATTGGGAAACAATCTTTACAACTCATGATTCTGACAAAGGACTCATTTCTGAAATATACAGAGAACTTAGTCATATTTTTAAAACAAAAAGCCATTCCTCAATTGACAAATGGTCAAAGGATATGCAAACACAATTTACAGATGGGAGATCAAAGCAATTCATAGCCATATGAAAATATTCTCTAAATCATTAATTATTAGATAAATGCAAATTAAAGCTTCTCTGAGGTACCACCTCACACCTCTCAGATTGACCAATATGACCAGAAAGGAAAATGATCATTGTTGGAAGGATTGTGGGAAATCTGGGACACTATTACACTGTTGGTGGAGCTGTGAACTCAGCCAACCCTTCTGGAGAGCTATTTGGAATTAAGTCAAAAGGGCAACAAAAATGTGCATACCCTTTGACCCAGCAATACCACTACTTGGTCTATATCCTGAAGAGATGATAAAAAAGGGTAAAAATATTACTAAAATATTTATAGCAGCCCTGATTGTGGTCGCAAAGAATTGGAAATCGAGTAAATTTCCTTCACTTGGGGAATGGCTTAGCAAATTGTGGTGTGTGTATATATATATATATATATATATATATATATATATATATGTATATATGTATGTCATGGAACACTATTGTTCTATTAGAAATCAGGAGGGACAGGATTTCAGGGAAGCCTGGAGGGATTTGCATGAACTGAGGCTGAGTGAGATGAGCAGAACCAGAGAAACACTGTATACCCTAACAGCAACATGGGGGTGATGTTCAAACTTGAAGGACTTGCTCATTCCATCAGTGCAACAATCAGGAGCAATTTTGGGCTGTCTGCAAAGGAGAGTGCCATTTGTATCCATATAAGGAGATGTGGAGTTTGAACAAAGTTCAAGGACTATTCCCTTCAATTTAGAAAAACACAGATATCTTACTGTCTGATCATGTTACCTCTTAGACTTCTTGTCTCTTCTCTAAGGATATGATTTCTCTCTTATCACACCCAATTTGGATCAAGGTACAACATGGAAACAAAGTAAAGCTTGACAGAGTGCTTTCCGTGGGGGGATGTGGGGCGAGAAGGAAGATGGGGGGGAAAATTGTAAAACTCAAATAATATCTTTAATAAAATTTAATTTAATAAAAGTTAAACTTTTATTCTATAATAATTCATTGTCCTATTTCTGCATTGATTATTTTGAATCCATAAATTTAAGCCTGGGTATTGCCAAAATGAAAATGTTTGGTTACTTTAACTTCTCTTTAGTACAGAATGAACAGACAGATGATAATTTTAGAATTTTTTTTGACATTTCCTTTTTGACAAAAATGAGCAATTGAGATTGAAAAATCATTAAAATGTTTCAAAAGTTGATCCTTTTTTAATACCAATATAGCATGGGTATTGAACAAAAGGGAGCTAGTTTTTAGTGTATGCACACGTATTCCCTACCTGGTTCTAGTCCAATTGGAAAAAGATGAAAAGGCTCTTCTGGTTGTGCCTGATTAGGGGAAGAAAAATCTCCCGGTACTAAGAACTGTTGTCTGGAGTTTCCAAGTTGAACTTAATATGTAGTGAAAGAAAATGACTCTGGTCTCTTCCCCCTCTCCCCTCTCTATCATCTCTCTCCCTCCTGTCCCTTTCTCCCCCCCCCCTCTCTCTCTCTTTCTTGGCTTTGAAGTAGGAAGGCAGCCTGCCTTGTCTTTCTGTGTTCCACCTAGTCAGTTACTATAAGCACATATTTGTCTCTGGGTTGTATTTTATTTTGTGCTTGTTTTTTGCTATCTTAGGCAAATGAGCCTTTCAAGATGGAATATTTGTAAACCTGATGAGCTCCAAAGATCCCCAAAGTCCCATTGACTGATTGAGTTGAAAGGCTGTAATATCAGCCTCTCCTAGAAGCAGAGGAGGAAGTTTCCCCCTAGATTGACAGTTTGCTGACCTTAGTGGAGGCACCTGCAACAGTTATGGAAACACAGTTACCTGAGAATAGCAGCTGCTTCAGGAATTGGACCTCTCAAGGTGGACAGAAGTGCCAATATGAAATCTAGAAAGGAGTCAACCCTCAGAATCTAACTGAAAGCTATATTTAAGGGAAGTTTGTGAGATTTCTACAAAGGAAGAAAAGAACTAACCATGGTGGAGTCAGAAGTTTCCTTTTGTTAGATGTTCTTTTCACGTGCACCTCACTCATTGTACTATTTGTTAGAACTCTCCATTGGATATTATATTTATTTGAGGTAGAACATGATCCAGACTTTGGGGGAAGTATATTATACTAATCCTTCTTACTTTGCTATTTAAGGATTGCTTTTTTCTAAAAATTAATTAAGTTTGATAGACGGATTGTTAAAAAGAAGCATACCAGTAGGGGCTGGAGAACAACCCAGAACAATACAGCCCATCTGGACTTTTAGTCCTTTCATAAACATTAAGCACCCACTGGGTTCCAGGCCTTGTGCTAAGCCCAGGGGACACAATAATAGGCAAAAGACAGTGTCTGCCCCTCTTGGAGATTACAGTCTAATTGGGGAGAGAAAAAAAAAAAACAACATGTACCAACAAGCTATATTCAGGATAAATAGAAAACTAAGGCAAATGGAGTTAAGTGACTAGTCTAGGGTCATACAGCTAGGAAGTATCTATCTGAGGTCAAATTTGAACTTGGGAGATGAGTTTTCCTGACTCCAAGCCTAGCATTCTGCCCACTGCATCACCTACTTGTCTCTACTTCCCCTTATCTTCTTGCAATGTAGTAACCTCTATTAAATCCAAAAATATTTGTTGCAGGGAGGAAAACCATTCTACATGTGAATACAACCCTAAATGCCTGAATAGATTTACATGGGGTGACCTTTATATGAGACATAAATAACTTACATGAGAACCTAAGGAAGCAGCTATGCTTTGGGGACTTCAGGTTCTAAGTATAAGTGAGGCAAGTAATCTCTATCACGGCTTCATTTGAGGTATATTTGGATGCCCATTAAAGAGGCTGGCACTAATTGGAGATTTTCTCCATGAAGGACATATATCTGTAAATGTATTAACTGCCTAAATGATGCTGTGAATTTTTTTAATATTAAGAACCCTACCTCACACCCCCTAAGTCTCAGGGTCCTGGCGGACATCTATGGTTGATACTTTGATAGTGAGCATAAATCATCTAAGGCCTGTGGTGAGTTAGATTATAATCATTCTAGATGATCTTGTATGGATTAGTTCTAGAGAATCACTGGGATGGGAGAGGTCAAATTAGACTAGACCTTAGAGGAATGGCAGATGGAAGAAAACAATCCACTTGGTTCAAGAAGGAAATAAGAAGCTGCAAAATCAGAAATTTACCAAGTAATTGAATAATATCCTGAGTAACTTTATTCATCCTCAGATTGTGATGCTATTGTATAGTTTGTGTCTTATTAAGGAGTTGTGGCCTAATCATTTTTTGAGAAGTTAAAAAATGTCACTATTACAGTGAGACCATTTTCTTGTCAGAGGAATTCATTTATCAAATTAGAGTCAGAATCACTTTGAATGATCAAAAATACACAGAGTGCACTGAATATGTGTATATTAGAAAGAAAATTTAAAGTATTGACTTGGAACAGACTACTTCCAGAATACAAAAAAAAATTTGCTCCAATTTTCCATTTTTTGTAGGTCTTAATGAACATAGGAGAGGTAGGGGTGGGACTAAGCATAACCACATAATCATGTGCCAATTACTTTTTACAAATATAATCTAATTTGATCCTTACATTTTACAGTTGAAGAAACTGAGGTTAGGTGACTTGACCAGGTTCCCACAGTAAGTATCTGAGGCTAGATTTGAACTGAGGAAATTGTGAGCTGCCTCAAAATTTAACGATAAATTTTGGTAAATGGGATAAAATGGATCATCTCACCCTAGTTTTGGCTCTTATCAGGTTATGACAGTAGTGTGGAATGGGAAGTCAGAAATTGTAGAGGCAAGGAAAAACTACTATATTTTTTAGGTTGCCTTGCCAAGGTTGCTTTATTGTTTATAAATCAACTGATAGTTTCTCAAGAAATGAATATTTCCCAAATGAATATTCCCAAGACTGAATATTATTCAAATCATCTTTGAAGGGCTGATCTTCAATTCTATCACCATCATGATTTGAAATTAGATGAATAGTCAGAACCAAAAAGTGGTCATAATGGACCAATGTCATCCTGGAAGAAGATCTCTTGATGAATACCTTGGGGCTTGAAGGAATTGAATAGTTTTATCGTGATAGGATAATTTCATAGACAATATTAGATGTATTTTTACATATATAAGGGTAGTTAACACAGTAATCCAATTTTTTTATCATGAGTTTTTAATATTGTACCTATACCCCCAATATATGTATATTTAATTTTATACATATGTATAAGTATTACTATATTTCTACTAATATGCATTGTAAAACTTAGAGAAAATTGAAACTTTTAAAAGAACGAGATAAACCTGAAATAAAACCTCATCCTAGAGTAGAATCTGTTGAGTAGGGAAGTGAACTGGTCACACCAGCACTTAAGAAAGTTCAGTCTGGTAGCATTGTAGAGATAGATAGGAATGGGTAAAGAATAGAGATGGACAGACAGACTAATTTGAGGGGAAGGGTGAGGAAAAAGAGAGAAGACAAGGATAACACTAAGGTTGAGTACCTTAATCAGTAGAATAATATTGTCACATTCAACAGAGATGGGAAAGTTTGAAAGAGGGATAGTTTTGGGGAAAAGGTAACGAATTCTATCTGAACATGATTTAAGTTTAAGATATCAACAGGAGATTATCCAGTTTGAGATGCCCAATATGCAGTATGTGGTTTTTTTTAAATTTACTTAGAGTATTTTGTTGTTTTTTGGCAAAAATGTTTTTGTTCAATTATATTGTGACATCTAGACATGGCTATAATTGTACACTTCCTCCTATATTTATTCACAATTTTCTCTTTGCCAGGGAACTTTCCTTCTTTATTTGACACCCATCACCATCTCATGGCATGCCACGTTCTTTATGACTTTCCTTCTCTGACCACAGAACACTCAGGTCTCACTCACTGATTCAGAATCCCAATCTGTAATTAAGTCAGGAAGTAGGGATAGGGACAGGAGGATTTCACCCTAAATGTATTGTGCTTTCCCTAGTAGAGGCAGAGTATCTTCTCAATTCTCTACTCTGCCTGCTTCAGACTCCACACCCAGGTAAGTGACCTGCAGCATCGAGTTATGCTGCATGTGCTGCTGCTGCTGCTGCTGCTGCTGCTGCTGTGAGGATCAGGTTGACAGGGTTCTTTTCCCGTCAAGTGTTTCAACTAAGTTTCTTTGTGATTTAAGTCAAAACTTGTATTTCTAAAGTTATGGACACCTGACCCCAAAGACTTTAAATATTTTTATATATCCCTCTTCACTTTTCTGGTAACCAAATCAATCTCGTGTTTCTGACAATGTATATTTTTCAACAGCAGCTCTATAGATGGCTCAAACTAACCTTTAAGATAAAGTAATTCTCCTCATTTACATTGTAAAATATATGACAAATCTATCTGGCCATGGTTTTGTTTCATGGAAGTAGGAATTTGTAGTACAAATTTGTAGTACAGAGAAGAATCATGGGCATCTTGGGTCTCCATTCACCAAAAAAGAAGACCATAGAGGAGATTCTTGTGGAACACAGCCTATCTGATCAGTATTTCAATTTCATCCAAAGTTTCCTCCTGAGAAAAATCTCAACCTGTAAGTTTACTTCATTCCCTGTTAATAATATGAATAGCCTTCTTATATAGGGTCTCTAATTTCACTAAAGCACCCAATAAAAGAATGGATAGATTTGGCTACCATGGTTCCTGGTTGTTTGTTTTTTATGGGAGATCTCTCAAAACTACATACTATCCAATAATTCTCCAGACTGGCTGAGTAGGAATCTGTCCACATTCATGATCACTTAGGGACTGTTGTATTTGTGTCCATATGGCTCTAGTTCAATAAGGAGTGATAGAACCTTCCCTCCCTTTTCACTCTTCACTAGAGAAAGTAAGACAGACAGTGCACCCAACTGAAACTCATTCTGCCTTTTGAAGACAATAAGGAAGATGGATGAAGGATGATTCAATCTAGTCAGGAAATATTTTCCCTAGCATTGAGTTTTTCTAGTAAAGGGTGGGGAGGGGGCTAATTTGGTTCAGGTCTTTCCAGAGGGCATTAGTCAACTTTGACTTTTCCCTATTGGTTTAGATTCTGGAAGTCAGTTTCATGCAAGTCACCATGATTATGCCAAATGTAAACCTACCATTGTTTCTAATAAAGATCAACCACAGATTCAATTTACTTTTCATCACTAGACCTGATATAACTACTGAATTGCTCTAATTGTAATTATAACGAGGGTCTTTGATCACTGAGGAATTACCAATAAGTAATATCTAGCCTTGTCAATAGATTATGCTCAGAATTTTGTTCCTCCGTGTCTCTTAATTGAAGATTTATTGTCTATGTCTCTATCTATATTTATCTCTATCTTTAATCTATAGACCCAATAATTGTGCTTTAAAATCTATGCAGAGAACCATATAATTTTGTAGGAAGAAATAGATTTAAAAAGTAAATAATAATGGCAGATTTTAAATGTTCCTCTATCAGAAGAGTAATATACTATCAAGAGGCTGAAGAGAAGGAGGCATTCAAATCCATTTTGAGGGGATTAAAGATAGACTAAACCTTTGAGAAAGCCAAGGAAAATAGGTACAATAAGACACAAAACAAATTACACCTATTGACCGAGCATTTCCTTTGTTAGTATTATAACCTTAATAAAAAAAAGAAGGAAAAAATGATATATATGTGTATAAATAAGCATACATACACACATAAATATTCATAGTTGCTCAATTTTAATATCAAAAATTAGATATTCAATGATGGGAGAGTGGAACAATACAATAATGTAATATCTAAAAATCATATAATTCTTGCAATAGATTGTCAGCTTTCTGAGACTTTTCCTAACGAAATATGGAGAGGCTCATTGCCAGGAAGCTCCATATTTGGTGATAAGTTCTTTAGCTATGGCAACATATGAGGACAATGGTCTTCATTCCTATGTCATCCCCTTCTACTTCAGTGATGTCAAAATTTCAGAAAAGGGAACAAAGATAGTTTTTTGGCTCTATAAATTTTGACATGTTGGTACTATTAACATGAGATGCTTGTTCAATGACAAGTAGACATAGTATTGGAGACAGTGAATCATACTAATCTTGACCATTCGACTATAAACAAAATAAAAGAAATGAATTATATCTAAATGAAAGTATGGCTCACATAATTCTGGTAGCCATAAAGAACAACATTTGAGGAGTCGTTTTTTTCCTATGCTCAAAGAAACGTTATTTCATGGGTCAGCTGGTTAGTGTGCATTCAATGATAATGATGAATATCTCTGCAAAAAAATAATATTTATAGCTCTTGCTCCAACAGTAGATAAACAGGCAGAGAAATTCTATGAAGAACTTTAATAAGGTCCTTCAAATTAAACAAATGTACACTCATTGACTCACTTATGAAGATGGGAATAATGGAGTGATGGAAGAAAACATGGAAAGAAATATGCAAAGTGACATCTGCAGAAACTATTATATATCCAACTGAGTGAAGAAAAGACAACATGAGAACTTCAGATGAATCTAGAAATGGACACAGAAGAAAAAAACACTTGTTAGCTACTTTTCATCTTTTTGTTTGGGCGTTTCTTTGGGAGTGCAGTGTAGGTGTGCGTTAGGGATTTTTTCTTTTCTGTTCCAGGGATCACTAATGTCTACCTGGAGGAGAAAAACAGAAATTCTATGGTCTGGAGATGGAAGTTTCTGGGAGCAGAAGAATCTATTTCTGAGCCTGATGCTTTCTTGTCACTTGACTCTAGAGAGGAATTTGTGAAAAGTTGATTCCGGAGCCTCTGACTCCATATTAGAAGAGGAAGTGTGATGTTAAAATCTAGCTTTCTAACCAGAAAAGGGAGATTTCTTTGGAACTTTTAGACTTAGACATTGACTCATGAGTTTGAGAGTTGGCCTTCTAGAAAAAGGAGTTCTTGAATAAATTGATCTTTGGGAATAGACGATTCTTTCTTTGGCTCCTTCAAAGCTAGAGCATCAGTAAGTGACTAAAGATTGCAACTTGTAGTTACTATGAACTATCAGTTACTACTGGTTTGATAAGCAGGAGGCTGTTTCTCCAGTAGCCCTAGAATGTGTTTGCCTTCTGGGAAGATTATAAACCACAAGGTTCTTGGTGTTTGGGAGTAATTGTGTCGACCTGAGAGAACTAGCGATTCAGCATAATGTTGGAATGTCAGTTTGCTAGAGAGTGAAGGATAAACAATAATATCTCCAAGTTCACTTCTTTTTTTGGGTAGGTTCTTAAAGCGGGCAGCTAGGTGGAGAGCACCAGCCCTGGAATAAGGTGGACCTGAGTACAAATCCAACCTCAGACACTTAATACTTCTATGTGATCTTGGGCAAGTCACTTAATTCCATTGCCTTGCAACAACCCCCCCCCAAAGTGTGAGTAGTTCTTAACTAAGAGGTGAAACTGAGTCAAAAGGACTTTTAGGACCCAATTAGAAATGTGGGTCCCAGGAGAACTGAAGGCACAGCACATATGACCAAGTGGAAGAATAGCAAGTTGTTTGTTATTTTTTTTTAAATTGAGAGTAGGGATCTAAGATGTAGATGCAAAATAAAAAACAAGTGACATTGGAGCAGGAACCAAGTAAAGAGTAGCTCAGTAAAATTAGAGAAAGGAAAAGGATTGCTGCAGGAAAGGAAGGGGAATATAAGTTGCCTAACTTGAGGTTATGACACTTGGTCAGTGTCATATATTGTAAGATCCATTCTTTAAAAATGACACAATTAAAAGCACAGGTATATATGTCATGGTGTCCAGCCTAAAACTAAAGATGGTAAAACTAGCTTCATTGGATTTCAACTGGTCAGTGTTAAATTGAGCCATCCTATAGTGTCAGTAGAAGAACACATGACCTCCTGTTACAAAAGGAAATTAAATAAAAATTACTTGTATCTCTTAATTCTCATATCACTGTCAAAAGAACCACTGTGGTAGAATTTAGATAGAGCAAAGACCCTCAAAATTCAATAATTTAAAAATAAGGCTCAGCCATAGAACATGTTTAATAGAATAGTCATCATACATTTAGTTTATTTCCATGGTTTAATTATCATCTCTTTGCAGACTCCCAAATATATAAACCTAGTCTAGTTTCTCTACAAAGCTCCAGTTTCAAATCACCAAATGCCTATCAGAAATTTCAACCTAGAGTCCTATAGATTTACGAAACTCAACATGTCCAAAATAGAACTCATGTTCTCACAGACACTATTCTGAACTTCTATTTCTGCTGAAGGTGCTGCCCATCCTACTATGTCTGTCAACTTTGCACTGTCAGTGATGTCTTTAATTTCCTCCATTTCTCATTAGAAAATCCAGTAAGTGCCAAATTTTACCATTTTTACCTCCCCAATATCTCATTTTCCCTCTTCCACAACACGACCTTTTCTCACTGTTCACACAGCCACCATCTCAGTTCACAATCTCATTTCCCCTTACCTGGACTGTTGTCCTGGCTGCTTAATTGGCTTCTTGATTGGTCTCTTTGCTGCTTCTCTTTTTCCCTCTCCAATTCATTCCCTACTCAGCTACCAAAGTGATTTTCTTTAAGTTCAGACCTAACCCTATTGCCTCTAACATAAAATAGAAAATATTTTTTTTGTTGTTTTTAAAACCCTTCACAACCTGGCCCTTTGATCTACTTTTCTAGTCTTATTACCCGTGAATCCTATTCCCTTACTGTTAGGTCCATCCAAACTAGCCTAGTTTCTGTGTCTCTCTTCTGTTCCTTTTTACTGTTCATCTTTTTTTAAAGATTTTATTTATTTTGAGTTTCACAATTTTCCCCCTAATCTTACTCTCCTAACCTACCCCCCACAGAAAGCAATTTATCAGTCTATACATTGTTTCCATGTTGATCCAAATTGAGTATGAGAGAGGAAATCATATCCATAAGGAAGAAACCTAAAGCATAAGAGATAACAAGATCAGATAATAAGATGTCAGTTTTTTTTTTTTACCTAAATTAAAGGAAATAGTCCTTGGACTTTGTTCAAACTCCACAGTTCTTTATCTGGATACAGATGGTATTCTCCATTACAGACAGCCCAAAATTGACGCTGATTTTTGCACTGATGAAATGAGTGAGTCCATCAAGGTCGATCATCGTCCCCATGTTGCTGTTAGCATATACAGTGTTTTTCTGGTTCTGCTCATCTCACTCAGCATCAGTTAATGCAAATCCTTCTAGGCTTCCCTGAATTCCCATCCCTCCTGGGTTTCTAATCGAACAATAATGTTCCATGACATGGCTTAGCAAACTGTGGTATGTGTATGTCACAGATGGGAAACTTTAGAAGCAAGGAAAGGAAACTTCCCTGAATTAAATGGGAATCTCTAATATGTTTAGCAAAGGGAGAATGAATGCTATACAGAATTATATGTATTATCTTATAGTTAGCTAAGGCCAGGGATAGAAAATGTGTTGGAACAAATCTATCATGTCATTAGATGCTATATGACTAATACAATATAGATACAAAAACACTGAATGGACTATCCAATCAATGGAAAAGATGTGAATCAACTGGACAAAGAGGAAACTAAAAATTTAAGGTTCTAGAGAATATGGTTGAAATTTTTGTATAGAATTGGAAACAATAAGCATAGGACTATCGATCCTGATGTTCAACGAATTTGAGTATTTATCTTGATGAGTCAGGATAGATTTAAATATGATTATGAAATCATAGTTCAAGCGACCTGTGAGGAAAAACATCTTTTTACAAAAAAATTCTGGATCTTCTCTTTTGAATGGGAAACCACTAGAGGGAGACATGATTCTATTGTGTATTCTATATTTACTCCATTATACAATATTCTTGATCTTGGTCCAAAGGTGGAAAACTGATACTTTCTGTGAAACAAGTTAGCAATGAAACATTTTTTAAACAAGAGATGCTAAACCTCAGAATCTAGCTCTAAATACTAACCACATCCTGCTCTTTACTGTTTTGAGCCCATTGTATATCTACCCTAATCTGGAATCTTAATTCTGATGAAGATATATTGAAGTTAAATATAGGAGCAGTCTTGGACTTGTTTGTAGAAGAATTTTTTCTCCATTTCACCCCACAATTCCAACTCTAGAATTCAGTCAGACTGTACAAACAAGATTCTAGAGAGGGTGCAAGCCTTTTTTTTAAATCTCCTATTCTATTTCCAGGACATCAAGCGTTACTATGAGTGGAGGTCTCAAACTCAAATAGAAATAGGTTCTCTGTGGGTTACATATTGAAAGCCACAAATTAATATTATGTATGTTTTTATTTTGTTAAACATATTCCAATTATATTTTAATATGATTCATTTCCATTAGGGAATTTTTCATGAGTTTGACACCTCTAGAATAACTGTTTCCTTTTAATGGGATATCATTCCTACAAAGTCACGTCCATCTCTTTGCTAGCTACCCTCTATCTCTTCCTTCTAAAAAGCTTGATCACAGCATATGTTTCAGTTCTATTCCTGTTTGATGTTTTATACCTAATAAACACTCAAATATTTATTTTTTTTAGAAATCAGGGAAGACAAAGAGTTTATGACAAAACCATTTTATCATAGAATATTAAGGAGAGAACTAATATCTAGATGGGAAAATACTTAAAGCTAAGAGGTCTTAAGTTTAATACATATTGCTACTCAATTTCCTTAATGGGACCTACCATATTCTCTTTATTTGTTTTTTTCTCCCTTTGCAAGGCAATGGGATTAAGTGACTTGCCTAAGGTCACACAGCTAGGCAATTATTAAGTGTCTGAGGCTGGATTTGAACTCAGGTTCTCCTGACTCCAGAGCTGGTGCTCTATCTAATGTACCACTTAGCTGCCCCTACCACATCCTCTTGACTTCTCACTATCTCTTCTCATGTTTTTGTAAAGGATGGCCAAACCTGTGAGGCAGTGTGTAGCCAGTGCAGATATTTTTATTCACATTTGACTAATGAGGAAACCATTTTAAACCAAACAGTATGGAGTAATGATATTATTTGAAAGCAGTAATTCATGCTATTTTCTACTGAGCTAGAGTACACCACTGGAGGATACAAAAAAAATGAATCTGACAGAGCTAGTAAGTTGTTGTATTTGGATTAAAGGACATCAAAAATTTTCAGTAACTATGAACCAAGAAAGAGGCAGCATTATTGTTGTGGATAGTCAAATCTGTTTGTTTGTGTGTGTGTGTGTGCATGTGTGTATGAGAGAGAGAGAGAGAGACAGAGAGATAAATCAATTATAATCATTAAAAGCACTGTGATGTTTTTCTTTTTCTTCTTTTAAGGATTGAGTCCCCTCAACCTTCCCAGCGCTGGAAGTTCAATGACCTCTCAAGAGCCTGATCCTACTGGGATCTTTGACTGCTCTATTTCCAACCTGGACAGTTTCCCTTCTCTCTAGGCAACTTGGAGCTCTCCTCCTCTCATGGGTAGGTCAGCAGGTTGATTCATATAGATAGAGTACGGGATGTCGAATCAGGAAGATCTAAATGTCATTTATCTTCAGATACTTATTAGCCCTGTGATCCTGGGTAAATCACTTTCACCTCTTTTAATAGCACATTCCTCCTAGGGATATAAGTGAGGATAAAATGGGATAATATTTATGAAGTGCTGAACACAGTGTCTGGCAGTAGATCTTGGCCCACTAGAGCTCAAGACTCAGCTCAGGCAATCTTTCAACCTTAACATCTGTATAAGTAGGTATTCTAAGCACCATTTTGCAGTTTCCTAATTTCCTAAGGAATATTTTACTTTCCTTCCTGCCTTATATTGAGCATCTGCTAAGAGTGCTGTGAGAGATAAAGGGATAAACACAAGATATGGATACTGGGCTCTTGGAGCTCACAATAGAGTTGGGAAGGGAAGGCATCCCCGCACCTTCCCCTAACCATAAAGTGTGGCAGTGTCATGTAAGTACTACAGGAGTTCAGAGGAGAGGAGTGCTTCTGTATGGGGTGGGAAGGCTTCATAGAGATTTTGTATTTGAGATTGGCAGTTTTCAGTTATAGACAGGGGTTGGCGTGGGACAGAGCAGGGGATTGAGAGAGACACTGTCCAGAGGAAGAAATGAAATTGTGCCAAACTAGAGGAGATACAAAATTGAATAAAATAGGGTCCTTGTGCTCAGGAAAGGTCCATTCTGGTAGGTGAGATGAAATTTGTCTATAAATAACTATAGTACAAAATGGAATTATGACAAGTACATCAGAGAGGTACAAAGAGCTATGAATGGGAGTTTAAAGGAGAGGAGAGATCAATTCTGACCAGGAGGATCAGGACGAGTTTCATGGAGTATTGGGACCAAACTAGACCTTAAAGAATAGGCAGGATTTTAGCAGCCCTGAAGGCAACTCTGATCCCTGAGTAAGATTGGAAATGGGGTAGAGGAAGGGGGGAGAAGTTGTAACTTATTCATTTCATTTTTCCTTAGAATGTTGTGCCTGAAGGGAGGAAAACTCAAGTCCCCACGTTAAATCTGACTTCAAACATGAACTAGCTATGTGGCCCTGGGCAAGTCATCTAAGCCTCAGTTTCTTCAACTACAAAAGGAGATGGCAAAGCACTCCAGTATTTTTTCCAAGAAAATTCCAAATGAAATTTGGATAGGACTCAAAATATAAACATCAAACAAAAATCGTCAAACAACTTGGAAAATACTTGAACCATAAGATGACTAGTTTGGAGTGAATGAAAGATTAATAAAGGGGTGTCCCAAAATATTAAAACTGCACTGAAACATTTGGAACAATGGATAAAGAAAGAGTGTGAGAACTACAGTGTGGAGAGATTTGAAAGCCAGTCTTGTGATTAGACATCATTCTTTAGGTACTAGGAAGCCATCTCATGGCTTAAAAATATTAAAACAGGTAAAATATCATTTAACATTTTGAAGTCAAGCAGTTTAAATAAATACTCATTAAATTCTTTCAATTCTTCTTGTCATAAAGAGCAGTTTCGTGTAGTAACTCTAATAAATTAAATGCTTGGCTTGGAGTTGAGAAGACCAGAGTTCAAATCCCCCATCTAAATCTTTGTGCCTGAGATAGTCAGGAGTTCCTGGTGAAGAAATCACACATGTTTTCCTGTGTTTGAAGGTATCTGTCTCAAGGTCATAAAACCTGTTGGAACCTTGTTCTAACTGTCATCCACATTTATGAACTGGAGGCTTGACCTTACACTTTTCTGTCTTTTAATCAAGTAATGAAGTAAGTTCTTTTATTAAAAATTTCTTTTGGAAGAAATGAATGCTACTGTCAGGACATCTTTTAATTGTAAGCGACCAATCAGAGAAGCCATTTATCAGTGCACTGGGAAGGGTAAGAGTCATGGGTTCTAGTTGTTGAACCTTCATTTTGGAAGAGGACCAGTAACAACATGGGGTGATGTCTTGACTCGCAAGTGAATTGGTTTTAGGAGAGTCAGAGCTGCACAAAATCGTTGCCTTACTCTCTCCTCAAGAGTCCTCACAATCCAATGGCAAAACAAAAGTTAGGACAACTGGTGATGGCCTGGGGGGGGTACAGTGGGTGACTGTGATTTACTCAATGTCTGACCAAATTCTAAGTATCCACAACACCTGCTTCAGTCAATTGAATTTAGCCAATTTAGACCTTTGGAAAAAATTATTTTCATCTACCTATCCTGCCAGGAGGGAAGGGGGGGAGGAGAGAGAGGAAAGTCTTCACAAGATTGGGATAGACATCCCCTAACTCACTGACCAGTTTGAAGGCTGTCAATTTTCTTCCACCTGGTTTTACTCATTTTTCTAGATGGCTTTACAAGAGTATGGTCAATTTGCATGCCACTACTTCTAGGAGCCACAACACACTAAAAGTGGATGAGCAGTCTTGGAAAGGTTTCGGCAAGCTATCACACCAGAGGTGCTAGTTCTTCCTGAACACCCAGTACACTTCTGTCTTATACCAGGTTTGTGCTCTTGGATCAACTTACTTGCCCTTTCTGAATCTTAATAAAATGAAGGTATTACATTAGTACATCTCTAGCTTCTTCTTAGTCAAAGTCTTATTTTTTTGGCAAGGCAATGGGATTAAGTGCCCATGGTCATACAAGTAGGTAATTATTAGTGTCTGAGGCTGGATTTGAATCCAGATCCTCCTGATTTCAAAGTCAGTGTTCTTTCCACTGTACCATCCAGCTACCCCTCTTCTAGCTTCTTGTAACTCTATTTGATTTTTTGAATCAGTCAACAAAGGTTCCAAAGGTCTGACATACTCCTTCCTTGGCAATTCTAACAATAGCTGATTAGAACCATAACAATTTCAGGAAAAATGGAGGTTGGTCCTAGGATATTGAAAGCTGGAAGGTTGTGGAAAACACTTACAAAGCAACAGAACAAGCAGAAACAACTAAACCCAGAATCTAGTTAACAAACATTATGTGGAAGCATAGGTGTTCACTGTCAAGCTGAGAGTGATTTTTTTTACCCTTGGAATGAGGAAAATATCTCTACACATACCATCCTACAACCTTGGGTCATCTAGACAAAAGTACCTGTCTCCACTCAAGGTTGGATAGAATACAAAGGGCTTCTTCACCTTAGATGAAATTACTTGTAAAATTGGGTGGGGTCTGACCAAAATGGAGAAGAGTTAATTCAATCTCATTATCTGCGCTATTCTTTTAGAGACTGTAATTAAAATCTGAGACTGGAAGAATGGGAGAGCTCTGAATATTGGTAATTAGGATATTGATTATTAATAATCATTTCTTTCTGTCTCAAGAGATTTTAAGAGACTGGAGCTCTCCTTTCTCCTGTTACCCACTTTGCCCTGTCCCTCACACAAGTAGGTGACATTGATCTCCACCAATGAGGAAAGAGTCCCATACCAATGAGCTTTGGAACTTGGGTTATATTCATCAAAATAGGAAGCTACCAGATAGTAGGCTTCTAGTTGTCATACATAGGGTGATCTCCTCCCATCCTGGTCCTCGCTCCTTCCTGCCTTTATTGGCAGCCTCCTAAGTAGTTAGTTCGTGGTATCCTTTGTCCCACAATCTAAGAATTCTCTCCTTCCTCGTAATCAAACACATTTAGAAAATTAATTTGAGACTGCTTTTCAACTCCTTCCCCTTGGTTCTCTTAGTGGTTTTGTTCTTGATTGCTAATCAAGGTTCTATGCTATGGTGGCCTGCAATGATGATGATGATGATGATGATGATGATGATGGCTAGCATTACATGGGGCTTTAAGGTTTTCAAAGTTCTCTACAAATATTTTCTAAGTAGAAAGATCAATAGTACTAGAGCTGGAACACCTGGGTTTGACTCATGGGTTTGCTATTTGTTTTCTGACTTAAACCAAATCACTTACTCTCTTTGGGTCTCAAGTTTTTCATCTCTAAGGTGAAGATTTTAAAGATCTCTTCCAGGTTTAAAAGTCTAAACAAATAGTCCTAACCACTCTTTGTAGAATGGTATTAACTGTCCTAGAGTTTAATGCCACAGTGAAGGAAGGTGAAGCCAGAGACATTGCAGGAATTACCATTTTCCTTTGAGCAATAGGGTGAATCAAAAAGATGTGTGCTTTCATTGTCTCTTGTTTAATATTTCCTGGACTGAGTTTTTCAGTTTCTTAAAGAGATTTTATGACTCTTGGAGGGGTTTAAACAAAGAATAATCTGTTCTCACCCATGGGAAACATTTTGACAATAAAACTAAACCAAACCAAATTCCTCAAATCCACAGCACCCAGGGAGCTGCCCTAGCTATCAAAACCCTTGCCTGTGGACTCTGACCAGGTCATAGAATAGACCTTACTCATAGATGGGAAAGGAAGCAGTCCACGAGTTTAGTTTTGTACATTGTACTTATTAGAAACTGAATAAATATTTGCTAATGACTGGTCTGTCTTTAAAGGAATTTATTTCTTTTCCTCTGTTCTCCAGCTGCCAGCTCACTTTTAGAATTTCAGTACCAGAGCTTTTTCCTTTTGATCATAAGACTTCCATCCATATTGGAATGTAAAAATCACTGGTTTGTGTGACCACCAAAGTTGCTGTCTGTCAGTCTTTATACCGTCTTATATTATTAATTATCTCTTGTTTTCCAAGAAGACTAGTGATATCATGTCTTGACTTGTGCATGTATTGGATTTAATTGAGGCAGACTTGCAAAAATCATTGCTCCTTCTCTCTTCCAGAGTCATCACACAGTTCAGTAGCAAGACAAAAGTCAGGACAACCAACAAAGACCTAGGGAATGCAATAGATGACTTTGGCATCCTTGATGCACTCCAAAGCATCTGGTTTAGCCACCATTAGAACAAATTGTTCTCACCTTACCATTTTATTAGGGGAAGTCAACAAACTTTGGGTAGACATCCCCCTAACTCACTGATGGATTGAGGCCTGTTGGCTACTCTCAACCTGGTTGAGCCTGTCTGTCTAGACAGCTGATCAGGAAGTAGCCTCTGTGCATTCTTGAAGCCACAAGTGAGAGTTGAGTGCCAGGTGGACACCAAAGGTAGATGTGCAGCCCTGAAAAGGGCTCAACAAGCTCATACACCAGAGGTGCCAGTCGTCTTTAAACACCCTTACATCCCTAAAGGTCTAGGTACCAACCTTCTGAAATAAGTAGGGCAAGGTTATAATTTCCATTTAAAAAATAGAGAAAGGTGGAAGATAAAGATAAAGTAGTTGGAAGATTAGATCACCTTAGCTGATCAGTTGTAAACCTAAGTTTTTAAATTCTATTCATTATTTAATTCATTCAGTATTGATCTGGATTTAGAGAATTCAGAGGAAACTCTAGGTGAATCTTCTTCAAATAGAGATTTATATTCTTTTATTTTAATGATTTGGGATGAGGGGAGTCATAGGTGAAGTAGATGATTAGAAAGGAGCCATATTAGTTGCTGGCATGGTTTTCCTTCTGGCATGGTAGAACATTCAGGGTTTTATGTGGAGGGAAGGTCCCTTTGTTCTTCCCATCTCCCTATGCCCCGCCCAAAAAATTCACTTATGTGCCAGACTGTAGAAAACTAAGGATTTTAAAACAACTTTGAGATATCCTATTACACCTCACGCTTTTGGATTAAAGTATTATTTCTCCTATCTTCTAAATTCACTGAGCAATTCCCATTTCTTTGAGTTCTTTAACCTCCATGTCTTTCCTGTTTCTCTGATTTTAGGTCTTATTTCCCCACTACTAGATCTAGAGGGAAGGGACTGATGTTAGTCGTTGTGGTTCCCATAAATCTAGGCACAAGTTCTTGTGCATAATAGACATCCATATACATTTGTTGAATTGATTTAAAAAACCAAAACATTTGTGTCTAGCTTTTTAGCTTCCAAATGAATTTTATATATCTCCTTTGATCTTTGAATAGCCATTGTGAAGACAGGAAGGTAGATATTATCTCTATTATGTAGACAATCTCAGAGAGTTCTGATGGATCGTCCAGGGTCACACAACTGCTAAGTGATGAAGCCAGGGCTTCTGCTTCATTGCTCAGATAGCTCCCTGAAATTGGGGACCTGAAATAATGTAGTTTTGAGTGGGTAGAGATGGAAGGGAGAACAGTTTTGGAGCATAGGGAAGGCTACCTAAGTAAGGTACTTACTTAGTGTTTGCGTGGGGTGCAGGTGAGTACTGGACACTTAGAGCCATGAGGCAGAATCAGAGGGAAGGCAATGGGAAAGGTATGGTGTGGAAGCCAAGATTTGACTTTCACCCTGAATATTGTCATTTGTAAATGTGGTCAAGCCTAATGCAAATTTGGCAGTCCCTGTAGATTGTTTCTCTTGGCTGAAAACTTTTTAAAGACTTATTTGCAAGGGTAGGCAAGGCCTCTGTGTTACAATTGTGTTTACAGATTGATCTGACCCTTAGAGCAGGCCTAGAAAGCATTCCAGGTTTTTTTAAAGAGCTTTGAGTTGCAGCATTTTAAAAATTAATTTTTGTTTATGGAATAAGACAAGCATTTCCAAAACATAAAAAGATTCTGTATCATCTGATTCTCTTGGAGAATGATGACCTACTACACATAGTGATATCCTTGGATGAAATGTCAAACTTGTAGTTATAGGATAGAATTGTTTTCACTCCCCATCTTCTTTTCTGTCACCTATGATAATCTTTCCAGGGAAACACTTCATAGGATTTAGATCTAGAAGGGATCTTAAACCCAATACCCTAATTTTACAATTTAAGGAAACAGGCTTATGGAGGACCAATGACTTTCTCAAGGTCATGCAGCTGGAATTTCAATCCAATTTTGTGACTTCAAATTTGGTTTTCTTTGCATTTCACTTTTGTTTTCTGATTTTGTTCATAATAATTAATAATTTAAAAAAGTAATTTATACTAGTTAATATTTACATACAATGTGCTTTATATACTAATAAGTGTTATATTTATTCATTGTGTTAGGAGTTTATGAAACAGAGCACGTCAGGTATTATTTCCATTTTACAGATAAGAAAATTGAGACTTGGATATTAAGGAACTTGTTTCCAGGTCTTATGAGACTAGCTATGGCTAGTGAGTGACATACTCATAAATTGAAGCCAGGTCTTGACTAACTAGTGCTCTTTCTACCATATGACATTTCATAGAAGGGCATTGATCAGGTGCCAGCATGCTCAACCCATTCTTTTGAACCCGTGCTCATAGGAGTGCTATGGGAACACAAGGGAAAAGGCAGCTATAAAGGGGCAGGTGATTTGTTGATGGACTTATATTTAGACAAATTTGAGAGTTGCCCATTGCCTAGGATATCCTCTGTTCCCTCCCCCAACCAGACTTTCCCCAAATCACTTTTCCTACCCACTAGTATCCTTGCATTACTTCCCCACATTCTTTCTGGGCCACTTAGGACTTGGCAATCTCCTTGTCTTTAAATTTATGAAGAAACATGGATAGAACAAGTTTAGACTTTGTGAACTAAATCTTAGTCTATTAGAACTAGATTGCCTCTTGATGCTCTTTAAAAAAAATTAGGCCCCAAAACCCAATTCATGTTAATGATACCTTTGACTAAGTTACTCAATAAACCTGAGTTATTATTTTGTGTCTCTCCCTGTCCACTCCCACTCTCACTTCCATCACCTTAATTCAGATTTTCATTATCTTTTATTTCTCCCTGCCTCAGGTCTGCATCTTTCGTAAGCTAGAATATGAATATCTATATCTATATCTATATCTATACAATCATATATATGTATATAAAACACATACATATGTGTGTTTGTATGTATATGTCCCTGAGCAAGAGTGTGCTGCAAAATATTTAACAATAGGCTCTCCAACAAAAACAATGTACAGAATATACTGTTAAGTTTAATTTGCATTAACATTTTTTCATATATTTTCTAAGTCTAGTAGACAACCAACAGAACAACAATCAAGCCCTGATTTGTAGCATTTACTGATTTCTAAGGTGAAAATGCTAAATATTTAACTCTCCAATTTAAAGTATCTTCAACACATTTATGAAACTCTCTTATAAATGATATTTATAAATTGCTTTAAGTTTTACAAAAGACTTTCTTCATAACAACCCTGTGAGGTAGGTAATATAAAAATGATTTCCATTTTATAGAAGAGGAAATGGAGACTCTCAGAGAATAGGTTATTGTTCAGTTATTTCAGATTCACTGTGATACCTTTTTGGGTTTTCTTGGTAAAGTTACTGGAAGGTTTTGCCAGGTCTTTTGACTCCAGATCTAGCATTCTTTCTATTATATCACATAGCCTTTCAAAACAAACTAACAAAAAATGGCTAACTTTTGTTATTAACAAACTTAAATCTCCTAGCCTTATCACTGAAGATCCTCCATCCAATGGTTCCAACTTATCTTTATAGGGTTATATTACTCCAAAACAGACTACTCTTTGCCAAATACTCTTATGCCAAGCACCCTTTGCCTGACTCAGTGTCCTTGGAATGTCTGCATCCTCCTTTCTTCATCTATTCAAATTCTATAAGATCCTTCAAGCTTTATCTTAAAAGGCTACACCTTCCACAAAGTCTTTTCTATCACCTCTAACCTTCCTGTCTCTCCTTTTCTTTGTCATAATACTTTGTTCCTTGTTCATATACTCACTGAATTCTATTCTGTACATAATTTATCTTCATTATTACTCTATACGTTCTTTGAAGTCAGTAATCCTCCACTGAATAAAGTTGGTATGTAGTTGGAAATGACTCAAATGAAAGGAAGAATTTCTGGGTAAACACTAAATTTAAACTAATTGGAAATGTCATATTTAAGAAATGGATGATTTATTCTAAAGTTATATGTTTACTTAAGAAAAAGTATTTAGATTAATAGATGATAGTTCGATATTAGGCTATTAAGGGAAATTAACTTGCTTAGAGTGAATAACTGCTGTCTTAGGATTTGAAGCTACAAGGCTCCTATGATTCCTTTCATTTTGCGATGGAAAAGGTGAAACCTGAGAGGAATCTCTTTTAGATAACATAAAATAGGTGAGCCTATATGTAGGATAGCAGATGATAGCAGCTTGGAATTGAAACAATTAGTAAATTTTTTTTCTGGGCAAGAAAAGTTGATTTTCTCCTGAGCATCAAATAACGTATAAAGCCAGGTATACTGATTCCAGGACCAAATCCTTTTATTTCACATTGCTTTGGTATCACAGAGGATAGCTATTATTTTTCTTTTTAATTTTTTCCAATTACATGCAAAGGTAGTGTTCAACATTCATCTTTTTGCAAGCCTTTGAATTCCACATTTTTCTACCATCTTCTCTTCCCCCCCTTTTCCATTGAGGATAATGATTAATCGTACCCTTAGTCCCTCTGGTGAGGGTGTTAAGTTGTTAATAGATGGACCATAAATCTGATGCTTCTGACATTTATGCTTGGAAACTTTTTGCCTTTCCTTCACAAAGGTGTTTGGGACAAAATCTATATCTCTTCACTGCTTCACCCTGCATAGAAATGTGCACAGATGTAGAAATGGAAGGGACCATCAATATCATTTAGTTCATTGTTCTCATTTTCTCGATAACAAAATTTCGACTTTGAGAGCTTAATTGATTTGTTCATTGTAACAAAGAAGAAGTGAGATTTAAATTGACGTTTCCTGACTACAAATCCAAGGCCCTTTCCATAATTCCCAATCATTTGTTGTTTAAGGAAGGAACACATGCAAATGTATTCTTTCAAACTGTAGTGGAAAGAACTCTTTTGTTGTTGTTCAGCCGTGCCTGAGTCTTCATGACCAGGGTTATAGTTTTCTTGGCAAAGATACTGGGGTGGTTTGCCATTTCTTTCTCTGACTCATTTCACAGAGGCTAAGGGACTTGACCAAGATCACATTGCTAGTAAATCTCTGAGATCAGATTTGAAATCAGGAGGCTGCAACTCTGACTCACACTGTGCCATCTAGCGACCAATAAAAGAACTTTAAATCTGGAAAAGAAGCATTTGAAGTTGATTCTTAGCTCTGTTACTTGTGTCACCTTCCCTAACCTATATGCGCCTCAGTTTCTTGTAAAAACAAAGCTTTTCAACTGGCAACCTCAGGATCCCTTCAAGCATGATATAATTAATATAGTTAAGTATTTTAAATTAATTTCACCTGAGACATTGTCATTGCCACCTTCCTTCTCTCCCCCCCCCCACATTGATGAACAAATTTGTTTTGTGGAGGTTGGGGCGAAGGAGGAATCTAAAATGCCTCAACGGGGCAGCAATTCCCACAGAGGAGGGTCGTGAAGCTGGGAAGGGAGTCCCATATAAAATGTTATTGGGGCTGGGGTAGCTCTCAGCTGTCTAAACTCCCACCCAGAGAGAACAACAACAGGTTCTGCTGCTTTGCTGCTATGTCCACCTCCAGGTTTGGATGGCCCGCCTGCTCTTTGAGTCACCTGTAACTCAGTAGTGGGACCAGCAATATGCTCCTGGACTTCAGGTGCGTGGGAACTGGGTTCAGCGTCCTCAGCCCCCTCAGGTGTGTTGTACCCTGCAGAAGCACCATTCTGCCTGGTTTGTTTTTTGTTTGTTTGTTGAATTGAAGGAAGTGGGCTCTTAGAAAATGCTCCTAGTTCCAGGAGCCAGAACTCTGCATCGCCTCACGGCACAGGTGTGTCTGACCACTCTCATTCGCTCCCCTAGCCATCTCCAAATGTCTGAAGTACCTGAGTAAGACATAGCTCCTGCTTAGAGTTCCCTGACTACTGGCGGCCACTAGGAGAGCAGCTGAGCTGTCCAAGAGATGTCCATCATCCCCAAGTGAGGATGCCGGCTTCTGAGTCTCGTCCTAGCTGTGGAGGAAGGAAAGGGAGTGTTCCTGGGCTTCATCTTTTGGGAGCAAATCCATAATTCCCTTTTGCGATTATCTACAAGGGGAAAGTGGGAAGAGTGGGGGCGAGGGATGATGATGACCGACAGCCAAGTGAATCATTTGTGATCTCGTTTTTCTCTGGCTTTCTCGACTTTTTTTCTAACCACTTGATGCTCGAGAAACCGAAAGCTGCTTTTCCCTGAGAACGAGTTGCTTTTGAAACTTGTCCTGGCAGGGAGGAGGAGGAGGAGGAGGAAGCCGGGCAGCAAGGGGGTCCGCTGGAGGAGCGGTAAACCTGGTTTCATACCTTGGCGTCTGGGAGCAGCTGGTGCTTGAGGGGACTGGACGCTACCCAAAGTCTGGCCAACGGGGAGGGAGCCCTCCCGAGCCGGAGAGCCAGCTGGGGTGGCTGGGATGGCCAGAACATAGAGAATTCTTGCCAGACAACCATGTGCATGCTTAGCCTGACCAGATTTTTGTTCATTTCCTAACCAGGTAAGTACAAAAGGTTATTCAATATCTAATTGCTTGGATTAAATTTTTGAAAGTGGAGAGGCACTGGTATCTAGAGAGCAACAAATAAAAACCGTTTTGGAAACTGATAGCGGCTGCTTTCATGCTATTACTTAATTTTTTTTTATTTTTGGTAGTGAAAAGTTAATCTCTTCCATTTGTATGTGCCAGCTGTGAAGTGGGAGCACTTTTATGTTGACCTGTGCACAAGAAAACGCTTTTAAAATTCCATTTTGGCTTTTCCTTCTCTAGACTATCTTCTTCAGAGATTCTCCTCTTGATTCAACATTGCAAAAAGAAATAAAAATGAATGCTACTTAACTTTTTCTTCGGCGTTGGGTGGCTGACTAGATGGCATTTTGGCTAAATGGAATCAATTAGTGATATTTCCTATGCAAAATGTATTCTGAGAGGTTTGGGCAAAGCCTGGTTGGTTTTTCTTGTTGAGATGGAAGACAATCTTTAGAAGAAATCAGGAATTTCTCAGTGGTCCATTTCTTACTGGCAGAGTGAAATGGGTAGGGTGAGAATTTCATTCAGATGAATAAATATTTTATTTTGTGAGAAATGAAAATGAAATTTCTTTTGGGCTCATTTTTGGGGAGGAGGAAATCACAGTTCAGGATAGCCAAATGGTAGGCTTTTAAAAAAAAAAAAAAGATTTATTTACATTGCTACCCAGTAGTATGGTCACTTGATTTTATGTCTATAAACACCTGTCTATCTCTAAGTAGCTAAATAGATATGTGGACATTAGAGTCTTATTTTAACAACCCGATAAGATTTCTTTTGGAGAAATTATTACTCTTGTTAACTCTTTAAATGTCTCTTTTTACTCTGTATATATATATATATATATATATATATATATGTATATATATATATATATATATGTATATATGAAATGGGGATGGGAGTAACACCTTTATTGAACTCATATCCTTTGATTAGAATTAGTTTTTGATTAGTAACAGATTTATTTTCTTATCAAGACAGTGTCAGGCACATAGTAAACATTTAAACATATTCTATCCTATAAACTTTCTATGGGCATAAAGAAAATAATACCTTTTTCTGAAAAAAAATGCTTGTGATGTCTTAGAATCTAGTTGATGGAAAGAAGAAAGGGGTAAGTTGTATAGTGTATCAACAAGTGTTTTAAAAAAACGATAAGCCTTTGGATTTTGTCAGGCTCACATGGGTTTTATCAGAGGAAATCTCTCAGCTTCACAGCTTTATTTTTCTGTTATCCTGTACTCATATTTTCTGCTGCTGCTGTTGTCCATAAGAAAAAATGCTTAATTTTGTGTTGAATGTGACAGAGACTTTAATCTTATGAACTTTGGAAAATATTTAAGCTATTAATAACACAGGAAAATTGCACCTATCATTAAGGGCACAGTTAGTTGAAAATACTTGTTGGAACATTAATTTTTAATTACTCATTAAATTAAGTTGTTTTTGTTTTAAATTGTTGTTTTTCCTGAGTTTAAATACATGCCTTTTGCTCTTCCCTGATTTCCATAATCTCACTACAATTCTGGTATTTTAAATATAATTTCATATAGTTTGATATAACAAAGGCTGCCTGAACTATTTGAGTAGAGCAGAGTTGAAAAAAGACAATTTTAATGGAGAAGTCAAGGTTAAAATAAATGATGTATAAGTTTTGAGTCTACATAGGTATAAATCATATAAATATAATTTTATTTCTATTAGTACCTTTTTTATTCTTCTTAGCTTTATTTTGTTCACTGTTTTAATGCTGGAACTTGTGAGTGGTACTTTGAGAACCACAAATCATTATATAGAACCCAGATTTTGGGGATTTTGCATGCAGTTTAAAACAGGGCATTATGTTTTTGTTTTGACTGGTTTATCGGTTTCTTGTAAAAGTATTTGTGCAAATCCAATTCATTTTCATGTACCAGTGAATGACAGGAGAAAGTATTTATCTAAAATACCAATGCTGCCTTATTTTTTAACCGCAGAAAGGAAACATGAAAATATTCTTATATGAAGGTCTGGAGCAAACACAGAGACTCAGGAGGATCAAATTGGTTAGGCTCTGCCTATGAAATTCAATAGACTCTAGGGTAAGCATACAGATCAGGGTAGGAGCAGAGTTCCTAACCTTTACTCTCTTTCTAGTGGCAAGACAAGTGATGGTGAAAGGGATAAGAATGTTTATCGCAGGAATTCTTCAACTTTTTTGTACCACGATTCCTTTTGGTAAGCTGGTGAAGCCCGTAGACTTCTCAGGATAATGTTTTTAAATGCATAGCAAAACATAGGATTATAAACAAAACCTACTACATTGAAATACAGCTATTAATGTTTTTTAAAAGTTCATAGTTAAGAACCCTTGATATAGTCTCTTTGAAGCCTATCCAAGAAGATATTAGAGCAGATCTAGACAGCCAGTCAAACACACATTGTTAAGAGTTCACTTGTACTCACTTCACACTTATACACTCACATACTTGCACACTCACATGTTCACACACTCACACACTCACATTCAAGCATCTGATGACTTCTCAGGAAGAATACACAGTGTGAGTACAGAGAAGAAAGACCTCTAGGCTATTAAAATGTTTTCACATATATTTAGGGATGTGTTTGTGTGTACATACAAATGCATGCACACACATACAAACACACCTATATATAGGTGTGTGTGTGTGTGTACATTCTTCACATATTTTCATATATATAAAATTCAAATTCACATTTCCTTTGTGAGGAGAAAAATAAGGTAGCATTGGTCTTTGAGATAAATGCTAACCCTGTCACCACTTCAAGGCACTGCATATGACAGCCAGCAACTTGCATCTGTCCAACAGCTTTATGTGAATTAATACAGTAGTCAGTAAGCATTACTACAGTGCCTTGGCTGTTAACTGAAATTTAAGGGTTTATCTTTGAGACTGAAGTTATAATTACACTTGAGTACTTGTATGTTTTCTTATCATCATAGTGAGATTACACCATTCTGGTAAACAGTATTTGTTTTTACAATCAAAGATGGGGCTAGCATGAAATTTCAAAGATGAATTGAATAAGGCGTAGACCCAGAGGGCAGGAAAGAAGATGTTTGGAGAAAGGGCTGGAGAATGCTCATTTTCTATTTGTTTGAGGTAGGGAATACATGGTGTGTCATATCTGAAATAGAGTATTAGCCCTGGACCCTAGAATCTTCCATATTTTGGTTAATCAAGGCTCTACTTCTCCTTACCCACTTGTTGATAAAAAAAAATTTTAACACACTTGTCACTCATTTTGCATTCATTAAGATCCTATTTTATGCCAGACCATATACTAAGTGTTGGGGATGAAAAGAAAGGCAAAAAAACAGGGTCTCTGCACTCAAGGAGCTCATATTCTTACATATTCATATATGCAGAGGCCATGGGAAGTAATCTGAGAGGGAAGACAACAGTTAAGTTGTCCAGTGTTAGAAGCCCTGATTGAGACTGAGAAGGGGAGCTGGAACAGACTTCTGAAAACTCCTAGTAACCTTGGACAGCAGTATGGAAAAAATTTGACTTAGAGCAATGCTTCACACTTGTTGACAAATGAATGTGACTTAAATATAAATGATCAGGTCACTAACAAATTAGAGATATATGGAAAATATTATGTTTAAGATCTATTGGTAGAAGAAAAATCCATGACAAAACCAAAGTGATAGATAAAATGAGCAATTAGAATTGTTAGCTGTTTAGTCATGTCGGACTTTTTGATTTGATTTGGGGTTTCTTGGCAAAGATATTGAAGTGAGTTTGCCATTTCCTTCTTCAGCTCATTTTACAGAAGAGAAAAACAGGGTTAAATGACTTGACCATGATGACAGAACTAGTAACTGTCTGAGACTACATGAAACTGGGGTCCTCCTGACTCCAGGCCTATTGCACTTTCCATTGAGCCATCATCTCACCCATTTTGGATTGTAGGCATAAAATATTACAACATAATTACTCACTTCAGAATTTCCTTTTTGAATAAATAAATAGCAATAATAAAAACATGACAGGTAAGTATATATGGTCAATATATAGGCTTATATAATATATAGTCTATATTTATAATGGAAATTATTATATCATACATAAAATAGCTCTATGTAATTTATTATATATAATAGGAACAATAAACAATAAAAATAACATATTACAATAATCCTACATAAGGAAAAGTATTGCTCATTTATTAGATTAAGAAAAATTAAAAATAATATGACTTGCTAAAATAAGACCATCACTATATATATTTATTCATTTTACATATTATCATAGTAGAAATATTCTTGATGTATTTATTTCTTGTTATACCTGATTGAGTCTCCCACTATTAACTGTCCCATAAGATTTTCATACCTCTGATACTACAACTACTTGACTACATACCATGTTCCCCTTATTTCTCTCTCTCTCTCTCTCTCTCCCTCTGACTCTATCTCTATCTCTCATTTTTCATAAGAAATTGATGTTGTTTTTTCAAAAAATCCTTTTCTATTTGTATTGATCAATTAGATGGTTTCTATTGTTCTTTTAATTACTATAGTCAATTGTATTTATATTGCATTCCTGGCATAATGTTATTATATTTTTTGATCATTGTTTGATTTATGGTGATATTTAGGTTTTTGCTGAAGAAAGTAGGTGGTTGAGCTTCCTAAATTCAGGCAGCTTTTTCTTTCAGTCTGATTATTTAGTAGGCAATGGTTCCCAAAATGGTGATTACTTGGGAGAAAAGAAACTTATAGATAATAATTTGCAGAGTTTGAAAGAAGCTAGAGGTCATTTAGTCCAACTCTCCGAATAAGGAAATTGAGCACCTGTGGTCATATAGGTTTCAAGAAAGTTAGTTGAGGACAGCTGGGTGGTGCAGTGGATAGACCACTAGACCTAGAGTCAGGAGATCTGAGTTCAAATTTGGCCTCAGACACTTGCCACTTACTACTTGGGTGATCCTGGACAAGGATTGCTTTGCAAAAAAAAAAAAAAAAGGAAAAGAAAAAAGCTAAAATTTGAACTCAGTACTTTTCTCCAAATCTACCATCAACTCCATTTAACAGGTGATTAATTTTGTACTTTAAAGATAATGATTCAATATAAATATCTGTTGGTTTCCCCCTTTTTCCTTGTCTTGCTCTTCTAGCATTAAAACATTTGGATTTGATAGGTCATTTAAAAAGAATTTTCTTATAAAATCTGGACTAGTGATTTAATTGATAAGGAGCATCAGTGTCAAGCATGTAGGCTTTATAACACCATGGTGCACACTCAAGTATAGCCTACAACAGATAAAAATATAATTGAGAAATGTTTAGCAATACAAATATAAATATAATAAAGCATAGGTAATATTAACACTTGGTTTACTAAGTCAACATATAGCATAAGTCAACATATAGCACATAGACCTCTTTAAGAACAGTTTAGTGATCTCTGTTTCTATTTGAGTTTGATACCATGGGTGTTGAAAACTTCCACTAAGGAAATACCCTTTGTACCAGTTGAGATTGACAGTTCATTGTTTGATATGTTTGAATAAAGGCATTAGCAATGATGAAAATTCCAAATGAGAATACGATGATATTTTAAAGGGAAAATTATCTGAGAACAAATATTTATATATAAAACATATAATATTATTGTGTATTATTTAGATGTATAATTATATTATGTATAATGTATATAAATATATAAATATTAGAATATACATATACAGGAACTTTCTAGATAATGTTTCAAAACATAATTTTTAAACTACTACTTTAGAGTAGAGAAAACTCTAGTTTAAAACTTAGTTTATATTGAAACTTTCCTACAAACCAAAGAATGAGCTATGACTTTTATTCCCTGAGATCTTTGTGCCTGATGCCAATATCTATTTAAGTACTGCCTTCTTATTAAGAGAACCAATATACTTATCATGGTAGGAAAATTCTATCCTCTGCATTTTTGACATGGTCAGAGATAATTTTGTTAATTAAATAATTCTGATTCTAGGCATCTTTGTTGAGAGAGAAGAAAATTTTAAAGGTTAAAAATTTATCATATATTTGAAAATGTCTCTAATCAAGTCATTTTCCAGCTATAATTTATAGGGATTGAGAGCAAAGACATTCCATAATTGAGATTAAATAAGACAAAAGTCTAGGCAATACTTTTTTATACTTTAAGCAGAGTTTCACTTTATTTTAACATGATTTCTTCATCCTGCAGAATCAGTGAATTAACAAAGGGTCTTTTGCTTGAATTCTTTGTTATTTAAAGTTGATTTTTTGGAGAACAGATTTACTCCCTGAATTTTGACTTAGATTCCTGTTAGAGTGGAGGTAGGCCTATGAAAAGAATGTTAAATGTTAAAGAATGTTAAAATGTTAGTGTTCAGATTAGAATTCTGAATCACTGACAAGGTTATTTTTTTAATTTAGCTATGATCAAGGACTTCAAACTAAATATTGCCCTTGTGTTATTTTAAAGTATGTAAATATTTTCCCAATATGATTTTGTAGCATTTAACCTTTAAAGGTAAGTTGTGAGGCAGGGGTTGGGTAATGGGGACAAGGAAAGGGTAAGTATGCTAAAGTAAGTATTCTTCAGTTGTTGCATTTGTGCTGGTCTCTTTGTTATCCCCTTTGGGTTTTTCTTGGAAAAGATAGAGGAGTAGTTTGTCATTTCCTTCTTCAGCTCATTTTATAGATGAGGAAACTGAGGCAAACAGATTTAAGTGACTTGCACAGGGTCCCACAACTATTGTCTGAGGCTAGATTTGAACCTGGGTTTTCCAGACCCAGTTCTCAAATTTATTCTCAAACACAACTAGAAAAATGATAGAGGAAAGATTCAGATCTCTCTGGGAACAACTGTGTACTTATTTTCAACAATAATTTCTATGTTGGCTTACTGTTCGGGTACTAAGACTTTCATTTCTCACTGGAATACCAGCCAGGACTTTGGAACACCTTATATAATCTCCTATGTACAGAAAGCTTTCCCACTGAATGTCCCCATCATGCCCCATAGAAGGCAGACACAGGTGTTTGTATCTGGGGAGCCAAATAGAAATGTCTTCAGGCAGAAAGAAAGGGTTGTTAGCAAAAAAGAATGAGGGTCAAAGGATTTAGGCCATACTGATTTGATAGAAGAATGGTACATGTGGAAAGCAATAATTAATCCTCAAAATGAGGATGTCCAGGTACATACCCCATTGCTGGCCAGAGGAGATATCCTCCCTTCTAGAGTCAATAGTTTAAGTTTTCAATGGCTTACCACAGTGGTTGCCATATAGTAAGTACTCAAGAAGGTTTTGTTGCCTTATTAAGTACTAAATAAATCTGGAATGCAGAATCTGTGAATGATGCTGGGTGCTATGGTTGGTTTCTGGTATTTCTATGGGTTTGCATAAAAAATCCTCAGATAAATTGGTATACATGGGAAAAAAATCAAGAAAAATTAACTATTTTTTTGGTCCCTTTTGGATCCAAATGTTTGATTTTTTTTATCAATGTAGGAAGTTTCCTCTGTATACAGAATGTCTACTATGTCTACTATACAATCTTTATATTCTTTTTTTAGGTTTTTGCAAGGCAAATGGGGTTAAGTGGCTTGCCCAAGGCCACACAGCTAAGTAATTATTAAGTGTATGAGACCAGATTTGAACCCAGGTACTCCTGACTCCAGGGCTGGTGCTTTATCCACTGCGTCACCTAGATGCCCCACAATCTATGTTCTTAAAAAGCTGCTTCAGACCCCCAAAAATTAAATGATTGCTTTAATACAATAGAACTTGTCAGAAACAGAAATCAAACCAAAGTCTTCCTGTCTACAAGGATAGGTCTTTCTCTAATACATAAGGCTTTCCCTCATCCTTATCTAGATTTAGTAAATATGTTATAGTTCAGTCTTTCAGAGCCAAGCTAGTCACATCATCCTCTTAGAGCTCTAGGGATTTGAGAGTATCTGTTCTTCAATGCTATTCATTTGAAGCCCCATTGATTGTGTTTCCTCCTTTGCCCCCTATTGCTAAGTGCATTTAACTACTTAATATCCATTAGCTTTAAAAAATAATATTTACTTTAAGGATAAATAACAAAAGTACAAATATTTTTCTCCAATACTTTGGGATCACATGCTTCACTATATCACCTTGGTTTCTGGAGACTATGTTCATACTCAGTCAAGTTTCAATATGGCATTGGTCCCAGCAAGTCCACGTTCAAATGTGGTATGATTGCTAGATGGATCCTTGTTGCAACTACCTTAGAACTGTGTTCTGAAGTTCACTCCTTACTTCTTGGTTTCAAGACTGTAAAAGCTAGACTCTGGGCTTTGAACACACTGGATGGCCCAGAGTGTTGCTCTCAGGACTTCTCAAAATTGACAAGGGCAGAATTTCCAGGTCTTTCTCTTAAATGGAAATAAACAAATGTCCATTTCTTAGGCCATTTGTCATTCTCAAAGGAGAGAATCCAGGACTATTCCTGTCCTAGTATTGTCTTTCATTGTCTGTCAAATCAAGAGAGAGCAGGCAAGGACAAATGGCTGAGGTTTTGCTAGCTAACGCCTTGTGAGGTTACTCCCATTTCTGGCTAGGGAGTCATTTGGGAAGGCTTCTCCTATCCACATAGTAAGATAGAAATAAGTAATAGAATGTCTATATATGCTTTGTGCTCAAATTTTTTCCAAGGTACTTTCATTATATATCATCATGGCTATTTCAATAGCAGGTTCCTAAGCCTCTTTTATATGATCAGTAGTATTAGAAATGCTCTGTGTATGGGCCAGGCCCTCATAAGTGCAAAAATAAAAGATAATAGCAGTTAACCCTCTTTGTGTGCAGGGGACAGGTATCTGTAAACTATTACTGATTTCATCTTAGTTATTTGAACAAAAAGAATATTTTTTTGCTTCTTTTGACAATATAAGGAAAAAAGCCCTCAAATTATCACAAAAGGAACACGCTTCCCACCCCTTGTCCCTATGGAAAAAATAAACTCAAGCAAAGCAAATCAACATATCAGTCATATCTGAAAATGTATACTCCATTCAGCACCTATAGTCTACCATCTTACCATAGGGATATTGGAGGAATGCTTCATCATTAGTCTTATGTAATCTTGATTAATCAATAAAATAATCCACAAGTTGTAAAGAACTTGAGGTCACTACGTTTAATCCAAAAGTTCAACCCAAAGCATGAATTCATACATCCTTACCAAATTCAGCTTTTATTTGAAGATTTCCATTGATAGAAAATCCTCATCATACAAGAGAATAATGGACAGCCTTGATGATATAAAATTGAAAAGTTTAACACAAACAAAATCAATGTAGAAATTAGAAAGAAAACAATTGGGGAAATCTTTTCTGAAAATATCACTGTTGTCAAAGGATAACAATATATAAAAGAAGACATTTCCCAACTGATGTGATTAATTGCTAAAAGTGGATACTTTTCTGAAGTCAAAATACAAGCATCATCAACCGCAAAATGTTCCAATTAACTAATAAAGACATGAAGATGAAAATAACCCTTTGGTTTCACTTCTTATCCATCAGACTGACAAAAGCAAAAATGATCAGAATTTGAAGAGATATGTGCAAACAGACTACTAATGTATCTTTGGTAGAGTTGTGTTTGGGTCCAACTGTTCTAGAAACAATTAGAGGTTGTACTGAAAAATCACTAGACTAAATTTGGTCCAGGAATATTCTTACTGGACATATGGATTTCAAAAACAGAGGGAAAGGCCCTATGTATACAAAACATATAGTCATCATTTCTGTAGTAGCAAAGAACTGGAAAAAAAATCAGATGCTAATTGGAAGATGGTCAGTATGAATATAAGGGACTATTGAACTATAAAAAAGAAGACTGTGCAGAATTTATGGAAATTCTATGGGACTTGTGTCACCTGATTCAAAGCAAAAGATTAAAAGAAGAGAATAAATTACATGATGATCATTGTACGTAATAGGAAAACAACATTGAAAAAATTAAGAACTCTGATTATTATTTTATTGACCAATCAAGATTACATAAGACTAATGACGAAGCATGCTTCCAGTCTCCTGTGGGTGGTGAATGGAGTATGCGTTTTCAGATATGGCTGATGTGTTGATTTGTTTTGAATTTATTTTTTCCAAAGGGATGAGAGGTGGGAAGTGTAGGAATCATCCTTTTGTGATAATTTGAGTTTTTTTCCTTATAATGTGTCAAAATGTGCCTTCTTATACTTTCCCCTGAATAATTCTGATTCTGTACTCTCTATACACATACACAAAAAGCAGAAGATGTCTGTTTTCTTTTTTACAAGTTAACCTCATGGATTTTTGAAGATAGTAGTTATGTCTTTTCCATCACCTAAATCTGATCTTCAAACTAAACTACCACTTTAGAAAATGATCCTTCTGGGTTATAGTTTCTACCCTACTCATCATGCTGCTGGCTCTCTTCTCTATACTTTTAATTTGACAACAGTTCTAAAACATGGCATCCAGTTTTGGATACATTATTCTGAATCCATTGTCAATTGCGACACGGTACTTTCTTTAACTTCATATAACACCTCTTTCTCTATTGTAACCCATTGCTGACTCTTACTGAACTTGCCATACACTAAAACCCACAATCCCTTTTTTTTAAAGCAGGAAATGTTATCTAACTATATTTCGTGTATCTTATAATTGGGTGGTTGAGTTTTTAAATCTTCAGTGCTGAACTTGATATTTGTTCCTATTCATTTTCATATCATTAGCTTCTATCCATCATTCTAGCTCATTGAGAATTTTTCAGAATCCTATTCTGACATTTAACATTTTAACATTTAATGAAATCCACATGTAAGAATTACAATCACATCTTTTGTGGCTCAGAAGCATAGGCAGGATAAGTTTATCTAGGATAGCACTTTAGTTCTCACTAAGAATACTTCTCAGCATGAACTCATGCTGTTTCTTCCAATTTCAGAAATTTCATGGACAGAAATTCTCCCTTGGCATCTTATTCTGTTATTTTAGTATGCTCCCTATCAAGACGTTCTTGGTATCTTGCCTACATTTATCCTGTTGTTATCTTTCATTGTGTCCTTGAAAAAGGAAGGAAAGGGCATTTATGATTGCATTGCCAGGAAAGTTATTCACAACATCTCTGGTATATTTTGGGTACTATAGTGCCCATCCCAAACTCTTCAAACCACTCACCAACAAAGCTTTTATTAACGATTAATAAGCAATCATCTTATGATGCTTTGGTGAATTGTAGTTCTGGGCACTGAGTCAACAGACATTTATTCTCTGTTTACTATTATACCAGACACCATACTAACATTTGGAATAAAAATACAAGTAGAAGGAAAGACAGTCCCTACCCTTGAAGAGATTATACTTAAATGGAGGAAGACAACCCAAAAAAGCTATGTGGGGAATAAAGGTCCCAGGCATGTGAGCATAGTTGAGAAAATTGAGACTCTGGGTTGCAAGCTATAGAGGAAAGAGACATCAGTGTGTTAGGTGCCATCCTTCAATGGAAGTTCTGAGGGGGAACCAGGTAGAGGGAAATGATGGAACTTGCAAGAGAAAATAGTACTTCTATGTATGAATTTCAGGGACTGGGTGAGGCTTCAGAAGATCTGAGATATGAGAGAGGAAGTCTTAAGTGCAATCTGGAGAGGAATAGGCATCAAGTGTGTGTCTGTATGGTAATACTGGATAAGAGGCAGCATATGCCAGGGCAAAGCACGCCAAATTTGGTGTCAGAGGACGAGAGTTTAAATCCTGCTTATTTGACTCTGGACAAGTTACTTTATCTCATTGGGCCTCAGTTTCCTGATTTTTTTCTTTTTTGTTTTTTAAATTAATTTTTATTAAAGATATTATTTGAGTTTTACAATTTCTCCCCAATCTTACTTCCCTCCCCCCACTCCCCCACAGAAAGCATTCTGTCAGTTTTACTTCGTTTGCATGTTGTACCTTGATCCAAATTGGGTGTTATGAGAGAGAAATCATATCCTTAGAGATCAGAGAATTTTTCTAAATTGCATGGGATATTCCTTGAACTTTGTTCAAACTCCACAGCTCCTTATCTGGATACAGATGGCACTCTCCTTTGCAGACAGCCCAAAATTGCTCCCAATTGTTGCACTGATGGAATGAGCCAGTCCTTCAAGGTTGAACATCACTCCTATGTTGCTGTCAGGGTATACAGTGTTTTTCTGGTTCTGCTCATCTCACTCAGCATCAGTCCATGCAAATTCCTCCAGGCTTCCCTGAAATCCCATCCCTCCTGGTTTCTAATAGAACAATAGTGTTCCATCACATACATATACCACAGTTTGCTAAGCCATTCCCCAAGTGAAGGACATTTACTTGATTTCCAGTTCTTTGCCACCACAAACAGGGCTGCTATAAATATTTTCGTACAAGTAATGTTTTTACCCTTTTTCATCATCTCTTCAGGATATAGACCCAGTAGTGGTATTGTTGGGTCAAAGGGTATGCACATTTTGTTGCCCTTTGTCGTGGTTCCAAATAGCTCTCCTGAAGGGCTGGATGAGTTCACAGTTCCACCTACAGTGTAATAGTGTCCCAGATTTCCCACAACCCTTCCAACAATGATCATTATCCTTTCTGGTCATATTGGACTATCTGAGAGGTGTGAGGTGAAGCTTTAATTTGCATTTCTCTAATAATTAATGATTTAGAGCATTTTTCATATGGCTATGAATTGCTTTGATCTCCTCATCTGTAAATTGCCTTTGGATATCCTTTGACCATTTGCCAATTGGGGAATGGCTTTTTGTTTTAAAAATATGACTCAGTTCTCTGAATATTTTAGAAATGAGTCCTTTTTCAGAATCATTAGTTGTAAAGATTGTTTCCCAATTTACTACATTTCTTTTGATCTTAATTACAGTGGTCAGTTTCCTCATTTATAAAATGAAAAGGTTGGACGAGGTAAACTCTAACTCTAAATTGATAATTCTTTATCCATCTTCTCCAACTCTTTCATTTTTACATAAGGAAATTGAACCTCAGAGAAACAAAATAACTTCTCCAAGATTGCACAAGTGGTGAGAAACAGAATAAAATTCAAATCCAAGTTTTCTGATTCCAAATCCTTATACTAAACTGCATGGATGTAAAAATCACTATTTCATCAAACAAGTTGGTGTGGCAACTTTCGTTTATTAACTCTCTTAATCATGGCACTCTCCATTTGGAACTCTATGTCTTCAAGTTGGGTCATTTCTGTATTTCTCTGCTGAGAATGAAAACTTCACCTCTAGGTGGAAATGAGTGATATGATTGATTCTGTCCCCCTCGTTAAAAGCTGAAAGTAATATATAAATTGTGAGTTCTCATCCTTAGCAGAAAACTTTATATTTAAAAAGATTTCTTGCTAATATGAGGAAATCTTTAATAATTTTGAATCTTTGCTATTATATTATTCTAGCATGGTTAAAAATATATATCATCTCCCCCTTCATTTTAGTGGCTTCTTAAATTTCCTTTGGGAGCTACTGAACTGAAACATCAAGTGCATACCATAAAACCACAGTTAACCAAGCATGTATAGAATTGTGTGCTCTGATAACTTTTCCATTGATTGAGAATTTTTTTTGAATTTGAATTTTTATGTCCAAAATTCACCAGGTGATCTTCCTGTCTTTAATTTTATAATCATTCAGTAATTTAATTTTCATTTGATTATTGATCTTGATATTCAAAGACAGATGGTCTAAGTAAAAGGTCTTCTCTTTCTCCAATTTACATTCTTGGTGCCTATCCATTAAACAACATTATAAAGTACTCTGCTAAATTTCTTTTTTATCACAATTTTGCTTCAGTCATAAAGATTCCAGGGGTTTAGCTGGAGATATATTTAGATGATCTCTGATAGTCAAATTTTTACCTAAATGTTAAGAATTTTCCTAATTGGACACTTTGAGAAATTGATTATACACTTTTTCTCTTTTAAGCTGCAAAAATTATAAGAGATAATGAAATAAAATCAATATATCTTTCAAAGTGAGAAGTACACTCTGACAAGAACATACAAAATCCAGAGGAAAATTAACTCAAACTTAAAGAGCACATGTTTCAAAGGGATGCAGGTACTAGGTGATCAAAATCATTTCCTCTCCTTTATGGAGTCGTCATTAAGTTGCTCTTAGGTAGCTTTCTTCTGGGATCTTACAGAATCCTGAAACTGCCTTTCCTCAATGGTCTAGTTTGTCCTTGGCACCCAATGAAGATATTACAATCAGCCGTGGCTGTTCTTCGGACCCTACCAGCACATCTATACAGAATCTGCTGACTTTTATTTTGAAATTCACAAAATGCCCTGGTGAAAAGGGAGAAAAAGATGGAGTCTTTCCTACCCCACAGGCAATTCTTTCACAGGACTTGGTTAAAGTAGTTCTATCACTGGACTGACCCCACTTTAGAATGCTGGGTTATTAAATGCTTTGACATTTTATTCAAGTCTCAGAGAATGTGACTCAGTTTTCTCAACCAATATCAAAACACTTTCTATGGACCATCATTTCATTTTATTCAATGATTCTCATTCTTTACAATTTATTAAGAGTTTTTATCTAGTTTAGCACTTTTGTTGATGATGGATTCAGTTCAGATATTCCCACCTAAAAGGTGAGATGGAGTTATTGATTCAATCATTCCCCACCTTTGTGTTCCTCACCTTCACCACTGCCACCACTACCACTAGTATAATAGTTTGCTGCTGAGATATTCCCACCTAAAAGGTGAGATGGATTTTTTGATTCAATCATTTCCCACCTTTGTGTTCCTCACCTTCACCACTGCCACCACTACCACTAGTATAATAGTTTGCTGCTGAGATATTCCCACCTAAAAGGTGAGATGGATTTATTGATTTAATCATTTCCCACCTTTGTGTTCCTCACCTTCACCACTGCCACCACTACCACTAGTATAATAATTTGCTGCTTCAGAAAATCTCTTTAAGTACATTAATAATAGCCATAACTTCAAATATTGAGTATCTCTCTAGTAACTTGAAGAGGTCCAGTATTAGCCTTTCTAAATGCCTTCCTGAGTGTTTTATACTAAATAGTCTCAGGAAAAAGTCCATGTCCATGCAGCTTGGTGTCACACATAGAGCACCAGCCCAGGAGTAAGAGTTCAAATCCGACCTCAGACACTTAACAATTGCCTAGCCATGTGACTTGGGCAAGTGACAACCCCATTGCCTTACCAAAAAAAAACCCAAAAGAAAAAAGAAAAAGTCCATGTGGCACAGTACATAATCAAATTAAAAAAAAACACTTTTCATACTTCCAAACTTTCCGAAAGCTTTAATACATTTTTTCTTTCCTTTGTCCTGCAAAATTTCCAACCTAAAAATCAATAGATAAAAGAAAGAAAAAAAGTGAAAATATATTTCCCCTCTCAGAAGGGATATCCATAGAAGAAACAAGATCCTAGCCCCTGGTTCCTTTCAAATTAGACCAGATTTTACTCAAAAGACATTAAGATAACTTTGCATATATTTGGTACAGTTTACTGCAAAATCCCTTTAATTCTCTATATGTTGCAGAAATGACACTTTTAGGTCTTTTTCATTCTTGTTCATCTTTCTTGTATTCAACTCTCCTGGAGAACTGCTATGAAGCTGCTGAAGGGTTTTGAGTGAGCAAGTTTTATACACACACACACACACACACACACACACACACACACAGATATTTATATCATATCTGTTGTCACTAGTAAGAATTCTCCAATAGTAATGTGAAAGAATGAAATGAATACAAGCAGACCATTTAGATGACTACAGTAGTCCACTTGAGAGAGTGGATTCAAGAAATACATTTTGGCAGTAGAACCAACAAGACTTGCAAATAATATGGTGTGGATTGATGTTCAAGATGATTCTGAAATTCCTAGGTTTGGTGACTTGGAAAATGGTAGTATGATCAGAAGAAATATAAAAATTAGGAGTTATATCGTCTTTTATTTGATTTGTTTGCTTTTTTTAAAATGTGAAGCTAAGATATAGACATGTTGAATTTGTGACTGGCAAAATATTATGGTGGAAATGGCTAGAAAGTATTTGAAAATTCAAAATTAGAGTTCTGGAGAGTTATTATGGATGGAGATAATAGAATTTAGATTTAGATAATAGATTTTCATCTGCATAAGAAGTAATACTTAGAATCATAAGAGTAGAAGAGATCACCAAGGAAGATAATGACTGGAAAGAATAGGATAGAACCTTTAATGAATCCCTGTACTTTAGAATGTTTTGAGTCAAGAATTAGAAAGGAGCAATGTCATGGACTCAGGGTAATAAGGTGAAAGGGACTTTCAATAATGGATGCCACAGAAAATTCAAAGAGGGTGAATACTGAGAAAAAGGCAGTGGCCTTACAGATAATGGATGGTGTTGAAGAGAGTTATTTCAGGGTAGTTATAGTGAAGAGAGTCAGATTGCAGGGATTCAAGGAGTGAATAGCTGTTGAAATGGAAGCAGCAAGAAGAGGCTATTCTTTCTAGGTATTTGGCAGTGTATGGAATGAGAGCTACATGACAATAGTTCGAGGGAGTATAGGAAAATAGCTATTATATTCTGAAAGCCTCATTAATTATTATATTACTTTAATTTAAATTTTGTGGCTAGAAAATTGTCCCACCCAAAAGGTTATTTTAGAGGTGAAGGTGAGTGACCTCGGAGATGTTCCAGGAAAGCCTAGTGGCTATAAGGGATGCTTAGATCCCACTGTTTGGATCATTCAGGGCTTGTTTGGGGTGCATTGAAAACATGTTTTAGTTTCCACCTCAAACATGGGTTTTTGATTTCCCCAAATTAGATCGAATATTTATACTTGCTAATCTAAATCTATCTTTTTTGGTAAGTGACATACCCAGGGTCACAGGGCTAGTAAGTGTCTTAGGCCACCTTTGAATTCAGGCCCTGACACCAAGATCAGTGCTCTATCCAAATTCATTAGTTGTGCCTGCCTCTCTCTCTCTCTCTCTCTCTCTCTCTCTCTCTCTCTCTCTCTCTCTCTCTCTCTCATACATACACACACACACACACACACACACACAGATAGACATCTATAGATCTATAAATATATATTTTTATCTATATATTTGACCTGATAAAAAGCTTTCTAAAACTATTGCAGGTTTTGGGATTTGTAACTAGCAGGAGTAAAACAATAAAGAAATAGAAAAGAGTAGAAATGGAATGGGGAGGGGGTCATTCTCCTTCAGGTGGATTGTAAAATCTTAGTTTACAGAATATGTTTTTTAATATTTTTATGTTCTAAAGAGCTAGTATATACAGTAGACATTTATGATTACTGGATGACAACTCTTATTTTCATTTGGAACCTATTTCCTCTTGTTCTATTTTAATAGTTAAAATGGTAAGTGGTCAGCTTTGTCTTCTGATTAAATTCTAGTTATTTTAATATTTCATCAAAGGTCTCATTTCTCATCTCCTTAGCAATAATGCTGAAATTAGAAATATAGCTCTAATGTATCATGCCATCTTTGTTTTTCTAGCTAAAATATCTGCTGATAACTGTTTGAGTAAGAGACATTTGGCATCAGAATGTCTCTTTGTGCATCTTCTCACAAGGAGTTTTCCCAGTTGCTCCCCATTCAAGATATTGGATGTAGCAAAGCTGAGGTCAAAACTCACTATCTGGCCTTAGTTCTTCTGCTCCCTACAAGTGCAGCCAAGCTGTTCTGCCCCTGGAACAAAATCCCCTTTATATTCCTTCATCTTATGTCGAAGGCTGCCATGAGTATTCAGCCATGGCCTTCCATAGTCCCACTGTGATGAACTACAGCATTCCTGGTGACACTAATGACTTGGAAGGTAGTGCCAGCAGACAGACAACCAGCCCCAACATATTGTGGCCAACTCCTGGACACCTCTCACCTTTAACACTGCACTGCCAGTCATCACTCTTGTATGCAGAATCCCAAAAAAGGCCCCTGGTGTGAAGTTCAGTTGGTGGAACATGTATTGCCTATGAACAGGTACATTTGCCCTTGCTTCTGACTTGCAGTCCTTGCTATTATTTTTGAAGACTTTGTTTTAGTGAATAAGACTATTTTTATTTTTATAATTTCAACAATGCATAGAATGTTCTGGGTTTTTTGCCTGTTTGCATCCTTTCAGAACTAGTTCTATTCTTTTGCTCATTAAATCTCATTGATTTCCTTTTCCTTTAATCTACCAAGATTTTTGCAGTTACTGCTACACTAGTTAGCACTCAATTATGTGTTGTTTTGTGTATTAGTATTACTGTTTTGTGTATTAGCTTTGTCGTTCCAATTGGACTATAAATGTTTAAGGGCAAGACCATAGTTTATTCATCTCATTCCATATCCCAAATAGAATACTGAACACAGAACGGGAGCCCAATAAATGCTCTTTTGGCTAATTTAAATATAACATATTAACTTACAAGGAGTGAATTGTCACTAAAAAATGAACTCTCACCATACACACACAGACACACACACACACACACACACACACACACACACACACACAAACAAACAGACATATATTCCCAACAGTCTTACTGTCAAGGCTTTTGGGGCATCTCAAATTTGTTATATAATAATAATTTTCTAAGTAGATTTTGTTTTTTGTTGTTGTTTTTTCGAGGCAATGGAGTTAAGTGATTTGCCCAAATCATACATCTAGGTAGTTATTAAGTGTCTGGGGTTGGATTTGAACTCTGGTCCTCCTGACTTCAGGGCTGGCTCTCTATCTCTATCCCTTGTACCATATGGCTGCCCCTAGATATATAGTGTATATCATATATATATGTGTGTGTGTGTGTGTGTGTGTGTGTAATGCACATTTAACATATAATATATATTATATATAGTATGTATTTATGTAACACAGCAAAACACTATAAGAAAAAGCTATATGACCATGACCTAGTCTTTTTACACAATACAGTACAATTAACATTTTACTTTGTATTGACTATTCAGAACTTTAATTTCTTCATTTGTAAAGTAAGAATAATACCATCTTCCTGGTGATACAAGTTTTGAATGGCTTCAGTACTTTTCTTCTCAGTTCTCCCTATTTTTTTTTCTTTGACAGTTATCTAAAAGACATGCACTTTGCAAAATTATGCCAGACTTCTTTTGATCTGGAATATGTTATTAACCATTGGAGTTTGCCATTAACTGAACAACTTCTAGCTATTCTTTTTTTTTTCCTTATCAAAGCATTGGGTTTAGGTGACTTGCCCAGGGTCACACAGCTAGGTAATTATTAATCGTCTGAGGTCACATTTGAACTCAGGTCATCCTGACTCCAGGGCTGGTGCTCTATCCACTGCGCCACCTAGCTGTCCCAACCTCTTTCTGTTCTTAAGGGCAGAAAGTTCTTCTTCTTTAAGTCTTATTATCTAGGATTTCATATTTAATTCAAAGTTTATCATTTATCAGCAGTATCAAGCTCTCTATGACAGGGCTGTTGTGGAAGTCTATAAAATGCTTAACAAAATGAATAAAAGACAGTACTACATTTATTGTTATTTAATTGTTTCAGTCATATCTGACTCTTGGAATTTTATGGGCAGGGATATTGGAGTAATTTGCCATTTCCTTTTCTAGGATGTTTTACAGATACAGAAACAGAGGCAAACAGACCTGAGGGATTTATCCAGGGTTACCTAGTTAGTAGGTATCTGAGGTCAGAATAGATCTCAGAAGGAGAAGTCTTCTTTACTCCTGACCCAGTATCCACTGTACCACCTACCTGCCATAGTACAACACAGATAATGTTAATTTGTGGTTAAATTTTGAGCCCGAGGGGCAGCTAGGTGACACAGTGGATAGAGCACCGGCCCTGGAATCAGGAGTACCTGAGTTCAAATCCAACCTTGCACACTTAATAATTGCCCAGCTGTGTGGCCCTGGGAAGCCACTTAAGCTCCTTTGTCTTGCAAAAACCTAAAAAAAAAATTGTGAGCCGAAGGGATCTTTTTCTATTAGAGTTTGATACCACTAAATTTTAGACATCTGGTTGGCTGTCAGACCTTTGTGGAAAATTTATCTCTTGAGACCTTCACCAGACTCAACTTGTAATTAGAATACTGTGATTTGTTTTATGAATATCACTACTACCATTTCCAAAGAGTTTCTTGGAGATTTATAGCATTGTCATCCTTTTAGCTTTGCATTAGAAGGTAAAGTCTGGATAAGGTAAATCAGGACACTAATTCATTGTTGATAGAATTGTGAACCATTCCATCAATTTTGGAGAACAATTTAGAATTATGCCAAAAGAGTTATTAAACTGCCTATACCCTTTGACCCAGCAATACCACTAGGTCTATTAACAAGATTGTTCAAGGAAAAAGGGAAAGAACCTACAAGTTCTGAAATGTTTATAGTAGCTCTCTTTGTGGTGGTTAAGAATTGGAAAATGCAGAAAAGGCTATCAATTGGAGAATGACTGAACAAGCTGTTGTATATGATTGAGATGGAACACTATTTTGCTATGATAAGCTCAATTTTCTTAGCAAAATAAAAATTTTTAAAAAACATGTAAAACCTAGAAATGAAAGCTAGTTAAGGATCTAGTGAGGGGAGGAGTGGTTCATATGATTTGGATGACAGTTACCACCACCAAAAACATATTTCATTTCCTGCAATTCTGGTTTCCCTGATATTGGAATACCCTTGAGATTTCTGACCTTTTGTCCTCCATTTGAGAAAAATTTGTTTAGAAGTAATTATGTCTGTTTGATCATTTCTCCTCTCCCCAAAACATTCATTTCTGTTGAAGCCTTGTTAAAAGAGTGCTATGAGTAATGATTTTATTTTATCTCTTAAACTCTCTAATTGAAAGCTGTGTATCACTGGTATTCCTATATTAATTGGTTTAGGCCAATTATCTTTTTTTAAGACTTCAGTATTTTGTAATTTTATTTCCAGTGAAAATGACAATGATGTATGAATTCTATTCTTAATTCCAGTGGAAAAGATGAAAAAATTAGACTTTATTTTCCTTTCTAATTTTTATTTAAACACAATCCCCAAGAAAAAGTAAAAAAAAGTAATTTGGAATAAAGAAGATCTAGATTCAAGTCCTTCCTTCACACTTTACAATTGTGTGACATAGATACTTCTCTAAGACTTAAAATTATGGATAGATTATGGACAAACTGTCCTACATCAGAAATAAATATATTTTACTAAAGAACAAAGTAAAATAACAAAAATAATCCATTGCCTAGAGGCAGCATAGTGCAGTAGAAAGAAATCTAGATTTTGAGTTAAAGGATCTAGATCAAATTCCAGGACTGTCACTTTGACTTTGATCAGTTTGCTATCTGTCTAATATAGGGATTAATATAGATTGTCATTGAGGTTCTTTTCAGCTATAAGTCTATGTACTTGATCAGTGCCAAATAGTTATTTCAGTTAATAATTCAGATTCTGGAATAATTTGAATCTTTTTTTTAGCCTAAATGATCTTATTTGCTTGTACATTAGGTTGAAATTCTACTTCATCATAGTTGTGTAGTTGTATACAACAAGATAAATGAAGTAAATGTCTATGAAAATTTCAATCAAAAGTACTACTAAGAGATAAAGTGATTTGTTTGTATCTCTAATCCAGATAGTTTAGTAAATTTGATTCACTTTTTGGGCCCACATATTCAACCTTAGAGCTGAGTAGACATAACCTATATGTTGGGTTGACTTTCTTATATTTAAACCTTCAGATTTTGTTTGTTTTAGAAATCTTTTCAAGGAAAAGTTGTTAAATAAAACATTCTCACGATGATCTAATTAATTAATTGAAATTAGCAGTCTAGACCAAATCTGAGGTCTTTATTATGATTATCAGTTTTGGAGAGTAAGGATTAGACATGAGTCTTTTTCTCATGAGGAAGATATTTAAGTTTGCAACGGAACTATTTTTCTCTCAGTTGGGGTTCTTTGATTTTTACTTGTAAAGAAATTCCAACTTGTTATTCACGAACCTTTATTTCCATGGCAACAATTATGATAAAATTGTGACTTCAATGAAATATTAGGTTTGAAGACAGAGAAGGAAATGTTTTAGCTTCCCCCCATAAATATATGAACTAAAATAACTATATATTATTTATGAAAACAGATGGAGATCTGGTTGTTTAGATAAATTTTGAAACTTTACTAAAATTTCCTGAAGTAAAAGGGAATTTAACGTATTCCATTTCTGTCACAATTTTGTTATTATGGTTGTCTACCTTGTTGAAGTGACATTTCTATATATTTTATCTAAACAAGTTGAACATAGTTTGAATTTGTTTTTTAGAATGAAGGCCTCCAAAAGACAAAAAATAAAATGGATACTTGTATTTTTTGTGGGCATTAATAGCATATATTTCTTCTTTTGAATATGGTTGCTTGGTGGCAGAATAAATAACAGTGCTTGACCTGAAATCAGGAATATTCTTCTTCTTCCAGAGTTCAAATGTATCTTCAGAAAATCACTAACTATATGACCCATGGCAAATCACTTAACCTTGTTGGCCTCAGTTTTCCTCATCTGTAAAATGAGTTGGAGAAGAAAACGTATGTTTGCCAAGAAAACCCCGTCAAACATGACTAAAAAATGACTGAACATCTATACCTTCTTTTGAGAAATCCTTGTTCATAGCTTTTGACCACTTAAATTTTGGGGGATGGCTTCTTTTCTTATTTATTTGTGCTGGATTCCTGTGCAGTTGGTAGAGCATCCCTTCTGGAATCCTTCCCCTTTTTACCTTAGAAAGTTAAATTACTGTTCTAGGAGTAATACTATTATACTTCTAAACTCTTAGAATATGAGCCCCCACCAGTGTCCTGCTTATTAAAAGCTAGCTAGTTAACACAATTAGCTAACAGTAAAAATAATTCTTTTTTGGCATGGTAAGGACAATAGTTACAAAATATTCTTCCTGTAAATCTGTGACATATTATTCTATACATACATACAAATAGAAATAGAGCTTTCATTTCTAGGCTTTACCTGCTTTTTAAAAATTTTTATTTATTTTGCTAAGATAATTGAGCTTATCATAGCAAAATAGTGTAACTTTCCAGGCAATGCAATCATAAATGGCCTTTGCTTCCTTTTTCAAGGACAAAATGAAAGATAACAACAGGATAAATGTAGGCAAGATACCAAGAACTTCTTGATAGTGAGCGTACTAAAATAACAGAATAAGATGCCAAGGGAGAATTTCAGTCCATGAAATTTCTGAAATTGGAAGAAACAGCATGAGTTCATACTGAGAAGTATTCTTAGTGAGAACTAAAGTGCTATCCTAGATAAACTTATCCTTCCTATGCTTCTGAGCCACAAAGGATGTGATTGTAATTCTTACATGTGGATTTCATTAAATGTTAAAATGTTAAATGTCAGAATAGGATTCTGAAAAATTCTCAATGAGCTAGAATGATGGATAGAAGCTAATGATATGAAAATGAATAGGAACAAATATAAAGTTCAGCACTGAAGATTTAAAAACTCAACCACCCAATTATGAGATACACGAAAGATAGTTAGGTAACATTTTCTGCTTTAAAAAAAGGGATTGTTGGTTTTAGTGTATGGCAAGTTCAGTAAGAGTCACCAATGGGTTACAATAGAGAAAGAGGTGTTATTTGAAGTTAAAGAAAGTACCGTGTCGCAATTGACAATGGATTAAGAATAATGTATCCAAAACTGGGTGCCACATTTTAGAACTGTTGTCAAATTAAAAGTATAGAGAAGAGAGCCAGTAGCATGATGAGTAGGGTAGAAACTATAACCCAGAAGGATCATTTTCTGAAGTCGTACTTTAGTTTGAAGATCAGATTTAGGTGATGGAAAAGACATAACTCCTATCTTCAAAAATCCATGAGGTTAACTTGTAAAAAAAAACCAGACATCTTCTGCTTTTTGTTTATGTGTATAGAGAGTACAGAATTAGAATCATTCAGGGGAAAGTTAGAAGGCACATTTTGACACATTATAAGGAAAAAAAAAACCTCAAATTATCACAAAAGGATGATTCCTACCCTTCCCACCTCTCATCCCTTTGGAAAAAATAAATTCAAAACAAATCAACACATCAGCGATATCTGAAAACGCATACTCCATTCACCACCCACAGGAGACTGGAAGCATGCTTCGTCATTAGTCTTATGTAATCTTGATTGGTCAATAAAATAATAATCAGAGTTCTTAATTTTTTCAATGTTGTTTTCCTATTACGTACAATGATCATCATGTAATTTATTCTCTTCTTTTAATCTTTTGCTTTGAATCAGGTGACAGAAGTCCCATAAAATTTCCATGAATTATGTACACTCTTCTTTTAATAGTTCAATAGTCCATTATATTCATACTGACCATCTTCCAATTAGCATCTGATTTTTTTTTTCTTCCAGTTCTTTGCTACTACAAAAATGATGGCTATATGTTTTGTATACATAGGACTTTTCCCTTTGTTTTTGAATTCCATTGGTATATGTCCAGTAAGAATATTCTTGGACCAAATTTAGTTTAGTGACTACTCAGTACAACCTCTAATTGTTTCTAGAACAGTTGGACCCAAACACAACTCTACCAAAGATACATTAGTAGTCTGTTTGCACGTAACTCTTCAAATTCCGATCATTTTTGCTTTTGTCAGTCTGATGGATAAGAAGTGAAACCAAAGGGTTATTTTCATCTTCATATCTTTATTAGTGACTTGGAACATTTTGTGGTTGATGATGCTTGTATTTTGACTTCAGAAAAGTACCCGCTTTTAGCAATTAATCACATCAGTTGGGAAATGTCTTCTTTTATATATTTTTATCCTTTACTTAGTTATCTTTTGACAACAGTGATACTTTCAGAAAAGATTTCCCCAATTGTTTTCTTTCTAATTCCTACATTGATTTTTTTGTGTTAAACTTCTCAATTTTATATCATCAAAATTGTTCATTTTTATCTTGCATGATGAGGATTTCCTATCAATGGAAATCTTCAAATAAAAGCTGAATTTGGTAACGATGTATGGATTCATGCTTTGGGTTGAACCTTTGGATTGAACTCAGTGACCTCAAGTTCTTTAGAACTTATGGATTATTTTATTGATTAATCAAGATTACATAAGACTAATGATGAAGCATGCCTCCAATCTCCCTATGGTAAAATGGTAGACTATAGGTGCTAAATGGAGTATACATTTTCAGATATGACTGATGCGTTGATTTGCTTTGCTTGAGTTTATTTTTTCCAAAGGGACAAGGGGTGGGAAGCATGTTCCTTTTGTGATAATTTGAGGGATTTTTAACTTATATTGTCAAAAGAAGCAAAAAAATATGCTTTTCATCCAAATAACTAAGATGAAATCAGTAATAGTTTACAGATACCTACCCCCTGCACACAAAGAGGGTTAACTGCCATTATCTTTTATTTTTGCACTTCTGAGGGCCTGGCCCATGCACAGAGCATTTCTAATACTACTGATCATATAAAAGAGGCTTAGGAACCTGCTATTGAAATAGCCATGATGATATACAATGAAAGTACCTTAGAAAAACTTGAGCACAAAGCATATATAGACATTCTATTACTTATTCCCATCTTACCATGTGGATAGGAGAAGCCTTCCAAATGACTCCCTAGCCAGAAATGGGAGTAACTTCACAAGGTGTTAGCTAGCAAAACCTCACCCATTTGTCCTTGCCTGCTCTCTCTTGATTTGACAGACAATGAAAGACAATACTAGGACAGGAATAGTCCTGGATTCTCTCCTTTGAGAATGACAAATGGCCTAAGAAATGGACATTTGTTTATTTCCATTTAAAAGAAAGACCTGGAAATTCTGCCCTTGTCAATTTTGAGAAGTCCTGAGAGCAACCCTCTGGGCCATCTAGTGTGTTCAAAGCCCAGAGTCTAGCTTTTACAGTCTTGAAACAAAGAAGTAAGGAGTGAACTTCAGAACACAGTTCTAAGGTAGTTGCAACAAGGATTCATCTAGCAATCATACCACATTTGAACATGGACTTGGTGGGACCAATGCCATATTGAAACTTGACTGAGTATGAACATAGTCTCCAGAAACCAAGGTGATATAGTGAAGCATGTGATCCCAAAGTACTGGAGAAAAATATTTGTACTTTTGTTATTTATCTTTAAAAGCTAATGGATATTAAGTAGTTAAATGCACTTAGCAATAGGGGGCAAAGGCGGAAACACAATCAATGGGGCTTCAAATCAATAGCATTAAAGAACAGATACTCTCAAATCCCTAGAGCTCTAAGAGGATGATATGACTAGCTTGGCTCTGAAAGAATGATCTAGAACGACTTCTGGCCAAGAAGGTGGAGAGAAGACAGGCACAGTTCTTAAATCTCCTGATCTCTTCCCCGTCTATCACATGAAACAAACCTCTGAAAAGAAATGTCACCTACAAAACCCAGAAAGAAAAGCCAAGAGAAAAAACATCTACCTTGGGATTTGTCTCCAGCAGGAGCTGTGGCTGAATTTGGGCAGGTGAGTCTGGGCCCAGAGGGAGGATCAGCCCCGATCAACCAGACTAGCAACTGAATTAGAACCAGGAGTCTGAGGGCCCGAGAGCCGGACCTGCTGGATCAGAGGTGGGGCTGGACCACGGGGGTGTGAGTCTGTGGGGGAGGGGAGGCACTGGTGTTAGAGCTGTCCCCCTGGAGATCCGGGACAGGGCTCGGGGGTAGAATTCTGGAGCAGGGGAGCTACGGACACCATCCCTGGGCTCCTCTGGTCTGAGTCCCATTACAACTCAGACTTCTCCCCTAACAAACAAATGCAAACTACTTCTGCCTCAGGCCCAGGTGTGTGAGCAGAAGAACCAGCCCAACTGAGGAATCACCTCAGGCCAGGGTAAAGCCCACCATTGATTGAAGGCAAAAGAATTCGATAACTCCCACTCCTCCCTTCAAGGAAAGGGAGAGGGCCTCAACCAAGGTCACAGACACTCCAGAGAAAGCAACCAGCTCCTCCTACTGGCCAGCCAGAGAAACTGCAATCAGTGAGTAAAGCCTTTAGTGATCCCAAGCCTCTGTGAATCAGCCCCTCCCCAACTCAGTTCTTAGCAAAATGAAGAAGGGTCAGCGGAAAGGTGGATCCATGGAAAAATTCTTGGAAGGGAAAGACAATAACTCAGAGAGACGTGGAACCTCTGAGGAGAATACAATCTGGTCTTCAGCACAGAAAGACTTCCTTGAAGAAATAAGGAAAGAATTTAAAAATCAACCTGAAAATTTGGGGGAGACAATTAACACCTTGCAACAAGAAAACAAATCTCTCAGATCTTCAAATGGGCAAATGCAAAAAAGGAATTAATTCTCTCAAAACCTCAATTGGTCAAATGGAAAGTTCTTTCAAAATTAGAATTGACCAATTAGAAAAGGAGTTGCAAAAGGTTAATGAAGAAAACTCCTCCCCCCAAAAAATAATGGAGTCTACAGAAACTAATCACTCCATGAGACAAGAGTCAGTTAAACAAAATCAAAAAATAGAAAAAATAGAAGCAAATGTAAAATACCTCATCAACAAAACCACTGACTTCGAGAATAGATCGAGGAGGGGCAACCTGAAAATTATAGGACTTCCTGGAAACATTGAAGAGAAAAAAAAAAGCCTGGACTTAATATTACAGGATCTAGTGATGGAAAACTGCCCTGATATCATGGAACCGGAGGGCAAAGTAGTTATTGAAAGAGTACATCTATCCCCACCAGAAAAAGATTCTAAAATGAAAACACCAAGGAATGTTGTGGCCAAACTGCAGAACTATCAGATAAAAGAGAAAATCCTGCAAGCAGCCAGAAAGAAACAATTTAAATATCAAGGAGCCAAAGTAAGGATCATGCAGGACCTGCCTTCATCAACTTTAAGGGATTGAAGGGCCTGGAACGAGATATTTCAAAGAACATGGGAGCTTGGAATGCAGCCAAGAATCTACTTTCCTGCAAAGCTGAGCCTTCTATTCCAGGGGAAAAGATGGACAGTTAACAAAATGGAAGAATCCAAAAATTTATGATGAAAAGACCAGAGCTAAACAGAAAATTTGGGCATCAAAAAGGAGGTTCAAGAGACACATGAAAAGGTAAAAAAAAAAGGGGGGGCAGTAAAAGAAAAAAAAATGCAATCCGTAAGTTGAAACTGGCCATATCCCAGCATGGGAGTAAAAAAAAAAAAGATTCTCATAAACCTTGAGAAATGTAACTCTAACAGAGAGAATACACCTAGCCAGAAATGATGGACATTCATGACCTATCCACGAGACTGCTATCTAATGGGATGTAACTGGCTTTAACCCCACTTGGGAGAAAGACTCTAATAACTATCAGGAATTTTGACTCTATTTGGTAGAATGTACAGAACTAAAAGGGACAGACACTTAGAATTTTCTATGACTTAGATAGAATGATCTAAATAAACACTACTGCCCTAAAAAGGGGGGACAGGAAAGAGATGGGATAAGGGAGGGGATTGAATGGGGTAAATCTCATTACACTAAGAGGTACAAAAAACCTATGGAAATAGTGGGGAAGAAGGGAGCAGAGGAGAAACACCTGAATCTTCTTCTCATCAGACTTGGCTTAAAGTCAACCTACACATACTCAGTTAATCTATAAAATATGTAACCTTTCAAGTATTAAAAGGGGAAAAGGGGAGGGGGGGGGACAGAGAAAGGGAAGGGGAGTGGGGGAAATAAGGGGAATAACAAAAGGAAGGGAAGGGAAAAGGGAAAAAGGGAAAGGGGAAAGAAAGTGGAGGGCAAACACACTGAAGGGGGTGGTTTTCAGAAACAAAACACTGGGGAATACGGATCAAAGGGGGGAAAAGGGTAAAAATACAAACAGAGGGAAGATAGCATGGAGGGCAATAAGGAATTAGTAATCATAACCTTGAATGTGAATGGGATGAACTCTCCCTTAAAACTTAGGCAAATAGCAGAGTGGATTAAAAACCAGAATCCTACAATATGCTGCTTACAAGAAACTCATTTGAAGCAGAGAGATACATATAGAGTAAAGGTAAAAGGTTGCAGCAAAATATATTTTGCTTCAGCTGAAGTAAAAAAAACAGGGGTAGCAATCCTTATCTCAGACAAAGCAGCAGCAAAAATAGATAGCATTAAAAGAAATAAGGAAGGAAACTTTATCCTCCTAAAAGGTACCATAGACAATAAAGTCATTTCAATATTGAATATATATGCACCCAGTGGGACAGCAGCTAAATTATTAGAGGAAGAACTGAAAGAATTACAGGAAGGCATAGACAGCAAAACTCTACTAATAGGAGACCTCAACCTCCCGCTATCAGATCTACATAAATCGAGTCATAAAACAAACTAGAAAGAAATTAGGGAGGTAAACAGATTGTTAGAAAAATTAGATATGGTAGACCTATGGGGGAAACTGAACGGGGATAGAAAGGAATATACCTTTTTCTCTGCAGTACATTGAACTTATACAAAAACTGACCATGTGCTAGGACATAAAAACCTAATGATCTACTGCAGAAAGACAGAAATAGTGAATACATCTTTCTCAGATCACAATGCAATAAAAGTCATATGCAATACTGGGCCAAGGAGATATAGACTCAGAACAAATTGGAAACTGAATAACCCCATTTTAAAAAATGAGTGGAACAAAAACAAATTATAGAAAGAATTAACCATTTTATCCTAGATAATGATAATAATGAAATAACATACCAAAACCTATGGGATTCATTCAAAGCAACTCTCAGGGGATATATTATAGCTCTAAATGCTTATATGAATAAATTGGAGAAAGAGGAAATCAATGAAATAAACATGCAACTAAAAAAATTAGAGAAAGAACAAGTCAAAAATCCCCAATTAAGTACCAAATTAGAAATTCTAAAAAATTAAAAGAGAATTTAATAAAAACTATTGAATTAATAAAACGAAAAGTTGGTATTATGAAAAAACCAATAAAATTGATAAACCTCTGGTCAATTGGATTAAAAAAAGAAAGAAGAAAACCAAGTTGCTAGTATCATAAATGAAAGAGGTGAACTCAACACCAATGAGGAGGAAATTAAAGTAATAATTCGAAATTATTTTGCCCAACTCTATGCCAATAAATTTGATAATCTAAGTGAAATAGATGAATATTTACAAAAATATAAGTTGCCCCGGCTAATTGAAGAAGAGATTAAATACCTAAACAACCCTATCTCAGAAAAAGAAATTCCACAAGCCATTACTTGAACTCCCTAAAAAAAAATCTCCAGGGCCTGATGGATTCACAAGTGAATTTTACCAAACATTTAAGGAACAATTGGTTCCAATCCTATATAAACTCTTTGGAAAAATAGGGAAAGATGGAACTCTGCCTAACTCTTTCTATGAAACCAATATGGTACTGTTACCTAAACCAGGAAGAGTTAAAACAGAGGAAGAAAATTATAGACCTATCTCGCTGATGAATATAGATGCAAAAATCCTAAATAAAATCTTAGCAAAATGATTACAACAAGTCAGCACTAGGATAATCCGTTATGATCAAGTAGGATTTATTCCAGGAATGCAGCTTTGGTTCAATATTAGGAAAAGTGTTAGTATACTCAATTATATCAACAACAAACCTATCAGAAATCATATGATCATATCAATAGATGCTGAAAAAGCTTTTGACAAAATACAGCATCTATTCCTATTAAAAACACTAGAGAGTGTAGGACTGTTCCTTAAAATAATTAGCAGTATCTATTGGAAACCATCAACAAATATTATATTCAATGGGGAGAAGCTAGAGGCATTCCTAATAAGATCAGGGGTGAAACAAAGGTTCCTATTATCACCACTACTATTTAATATTGTATTAGAAATGTTAGCATCAGCAATTAGAGAAGAAAAAGAAATTAAAGGAAATAGAATTGGGAGGGAAGAAACAAAACTCCCACTCTTTGCAGATGACATGATGGTCTACCTAGAGAATCCCAAGAAATCATCTAAAAAAACTACTGGAAACAATTAGAAATTTTGGCAAAGTGGCAGGTTATAAAATAAACCCTCATAAATCTTCAACTTTTCTATATATGTCTAGCAAGAAACAGCAGGAGGAGCTAGAAAGAGAAATCCCATTCAAAGTAACCTCAGAGTATATAAAATGTTTGGGAGTCTATTTGCCAAGACAGACTCCTAATATTGAACCAAAGCTGGATTTTAATCTGTTGTAGGCTATACTTGAGTGTGTCCCATGGTGTTATAAAGCCTACATGCTTGACACTGATGTTCCTTATCAATTAAATCACTAGTCCAGATTTTATTAGAAAATTCTTTTTAAATGACCTATCAAATCCAAATGGTTTATGTTAGAAGAGCAAGACAAGGAAAAAGGGGGAAACCAACAGATACTTATATTGAATCATTATCTTTAAAGCACAAAAATAATTACCTGTTAAACGGAGTTGATGGTGGATTTGGAGAAAAGTACTGAGTTCAAATTTTAGCTTTTTTTTCTTTTTCTTTTTTGCAAAGCAATCAGTGACTTGCCAAGGATCACCCAAGTAGTAAGTGTCAAGTGTCTGAGGCCAAGTTTGAACTCAGATCTCCTGAGTCCAGGGCTAGTGGTCTATCCACTGCACCACCCAGCTGTCCTCAACTATCTTTCTTGAAACCTATATGACCACAGGTGCTCAATTTCCTTATTTGGAGAGTTGGACTAAATGACCTCTAGCTTCTTTCAAACTCTGCAAATTATCATCTGTAAGTTTCTTGTCTCCCAAGTAAACACCATTTTGGGAACCATTGCCTATTAAATAATCAGACTGAAAGAAAAAGCTGCCTGAATATAGGAAGCTCAACCACCTACCTTCTTCAGCAAAAACGTAAATATCACTATAAATCAAACAATGATCAAAAAATATAATAACAGTATGCCAGGAATGTAATAAAAATACAATTGACCATAGTAATTAAAAGAACAATAGAAATCATCTAATTGATCAATAGAAATAGAAATGGATTTTTTTAAAAAATAACATCAATTTCTTATGAAAAATGAGAGATATAGAGTCAGAGAGACAGAGAGAGACAGAGAGTGACAGAGAGAGAGAGAGAGAGAGAGAGAGAGAGAGAGAGAGAGAGAGAGAGAGAATAAGGGGAACTTTGGCATATTATATAGTCAAGTAGTTGTAGCATCAGAGGTATATAAATCTTATGGGAGAGTTAATGGTGGGAGACTCAATCGGGTATAACAAGAAATAAATACATCAAGAATATTTCTACTATGATAATATGTAAAATGAATAAATATATTTAGTGATAGTCTTATTTTAGCAAGTCATATTATTTTTAATTTTTCTTAATCGAATAAATGAGCAATACTTTTCCTTATGTAGGATTATTTTAATATGTTATTTTTATTGTTTGTTGTTCCTATTACATATTTATAATTCATTATATAGAGCTGTTTTATGTATGATATAATAATTCCCATTATAAATATAGACTATATATAAGGCTATATCTTGACCATATATACTTACATGAACTTTAAATTTGTATTACCTGTCATGTTTTTATTATTGCTATTTACTTATTCAAAAAGGAAGTTGTGAAGTGCATAATTATGTTGTAACATTTTATGCCTATAATCCAAAATGGGTGAGATGGTGGCTCAGTGTAAAGTGCAATAGGCCTGGAGTCAGGAGGACCCCAGTTTAATGTAGTCTCAGACAGTTACTAGTTGTGTGATCATGGTCAAGTCATTTAACCCTATTTTTCTCTTCTGTAAAATGAGCTGAAGAAGGAAACGGCAAACCCACTTCAATATCTTTGCCAAGAAACCCCAAACCAAACCAAAAAGTCTGACATGACTAAACAGCTAACAATTCTAATTGCTCATTTTATCTATTACTTTAGTTTTGTCATGGATTTTTCTTCTACCAATAGATCTTAAACATAATATTTTCCATATATCTCTAATTTGTTAATGACCTGACCATTTATATTTAGGTCACATCCATTTGTCAACAAGTGTGAAGCATACCTCTAAGTCAAATTTTTACCATACTGCTGTACAATGTTCCTAGGAGTTTTCAGAAGTCTGTTCCAGCTCCCCTTCTCAGTCTCAACCAGGGCTTCTCACACTGGACAGCTTAACTGTTATCTGCCCTCTCAGATTACTTCCCATTGCCTCTGCATATATAAATATGTAAGAATATGAGCTCCTTGAGTGCAGAGACCCTCTTTTTTGTCTTTCTTTTAATCCCCAACACTTAGTATATGGTCTGGCATATAATGGGATCTTAATAAATGCAAAATGACTGACAAGTTTGTTAAAATATTTTTATCAACAAGTGGGCAAGGATAAGTAGAGCCTTGATTAACCAAAATATGGAGGTTTCTAGGGTCCAGGGCTAATACTCTATCTATTTCAGATATAACACACCATATATTCCCTACCTCAAACAAATAGAAAATGAGCATTCTCTAGCCCTTTCTCCAAGCATCTTCTTTCCTGCCCTCTGGGTCTATCCCTTATTCAATTCCTCTTTGAAATTTTATTCTAGCCCCATCTTTGACTGCAAGACACAAATACTGTTTACCAGCATGGTGTAATCTCACTATGATGATAAGAAAACATACAAGTACTCAAGTGTAATTATAACTTCAGTGTCAAAGATAAACCCTTAAATTTCAGTTAACAGCCAAGACACTGTAGTAATGCCTACTGATGACTGTATTGATTCATGTAAAGCTGTTGGACAAATGCAAGTTACTGGCTGTCATATGCAGTGAATTGGAGTGATGACAGGGTTAGCACTTATCTCAAAGACCAATGCTACCTCATTTTTCACCTCACAAAGGAAATGTGAATTTGAATTTTATATATATATATATTAAAGTATCTGAAGAATCTGTATATATGTGTGTATGTGTGTGTGTGTGTGTGAGTGTGCATGCATTTGTATGTACATACAAACGCATCCCTAAATATATGTGAAAACATTTGAATAGCCTAGAGGTCTTTCTTCTCTATACTCACACTGTGTATTCTTCCTGCGAAGTCATCAGATGCTTGATGTGAGTGTGTGAGTGTGTGAACATGTGAGTGTGCAAGTATGTGAGTGTATAAGTGTGAAGTGAGTACAAGTGAACTCTTAACAATGTGTGTTTCACTGGCTGTCTAGATCTGCTCTAATAACTTTTCTTGGATAGGCTTCAAAGAGACTATATCTAGGGTTCTTAACTATGAACTTTTAAAAAACAATAATAGCTATATTTTAATGTAGTAGGTTTCTTTTATAATCCTATGTTTTGCCATGCATTTAAAAACATTATCCTGAGAAGTCTACGGGATTCACCAGCTTACCAAAGGGAATCGTGGTACAAAAAAGTTGAAGAATTCCTGCGATAAACATTCTTATCCCTTTCACCATCACTTGTCTTGCCACTAGAAAGAGAGTAAAGGTTAGGAACTCTGCTCCTACCCTGATCTGTATGCTTACCCTAGAGTCTATTGAATTTCATAGGCAGAGTCTAACCAATTTGATCCTCCTGAGTCTCTGTGTTTGTTCCAGAACTTCATATAAGAATATTCTCACATTTCCTTTGTGTGGTTGAAAAATAAGGCAGCATTGGTATTTTAGAAAAATACTTTCTCCTGTCATTCACTGGTACATGAAAATGACTTGGATTTGCACAAACACTTTTACAAGAAACCAATAAATCAGTCAAAACAAAAGCATAATGCACTGTTTTAAACTGCATGCAAAATCCCCCAAATCTGGGTTCTATGTAATAATATCTGGTTCTCAAAGTACCACTCAGAAGTCCCAGCATTAAAACAGTGAATAAAATGAAGCTAAGAAGAATTTTAAAAAATGGGACTAATAGGAATAAAATTATATTTATATGCTTTATACCTATGTAGATTCAAAACATATACATCATTTATTTTAACCTTGATTTCTAGATTAAAATTGTCTTTTTTCAATGCTGCTCTACTCAAATTAAGTTTAAAATACCAAAATTGTAGTGAGATTATGGAAATCAGGGAAGTGCAAAAGGCATATATTTAAACTCAGGAAAAACAATAATTTAAATCAAAAACCACTTAATTTAATGAGTAATTAAAAATGATAGGTGCCATTTTCCTGTGTTATTAATAGTTTAAATATTTTCCAAAGTTCATAAGATTAAAGCCTCTCTCACATTCAACATAAAATTAAGCATTTTCTCTTATGGACAGCAGCAGCAGCAGCAGCAGAAAATATGAGTACCGGATAAGAGAAAAATAAAGGTCTGAAGCTGAGACATTTCCTCTGACAAATCCCCTGTGAGCCAGACAAAATCCAAAGCCTTATCGTTTTTGTACAACACTTGTTGATACACTATACAACTTACCCCTTTCTTCTTTCAATCAACTAGATTCTAGGACATCACATTTTTTCACAAAAAGGAAGGCTAATGACTACACCTATTAGTTTCTTTATACCCTTAGAAAGTTTATAGGATAGAATATGTTTAAATGTTTACTATGTGCCTGACACTGTCTTGATAAGAAAATAAATCTGTTACTATTCAAAAACTAATGCTAATCAAAGGATATGAGATCAATAAAGGTGCTACTCCCATCCCCATCTCATATATATATATATATATATATATATATATATATATATATATATATATATATATATATATATATACAGAGCAAAAATAGACATTTAAAGAATTAAGAAGAGTAATAATTTCTCCAAAAGAAATCTTTTCAGGTTGTTAAAATAAGACTCTAATGTCCATATATCTATTTAGCTAAATAGAGATAGACAGGTGTTTATAGACATAAAATCAAGTGACCATACCACTGGGTAGTAATGTAAATAAATCTTTTTTTTTAAAGCATAACATTTGACTATCCTGAACTATGATTTCCTCCTCCCCAAAAAATGAGGCCAAAAGAAATTTCACTTTCATTTCTCACAAAATAAAAAATGTATTCATCTGAATGGAATTCTCACCCTATCCATTTCACTCTTCCAGTAAGAAATGGACCACTGAGAAATTCCTGATTTCTTCTGAAGCTTGTCTTCCATCTCAACAAGGAAAACCAACCAGGCTTTGCCCAAACCTCTCAGAATACATTTTGCATAGGATATATCACTAATTGATTCCATTTAGCCAAAATGCCATCTAGTCAGCCACCCAACGCCGAAGAAAAAGTTAAGTAGCATTCATTTTTATTTCTTTTTGCAATGTTGAATCAAGAGGAGAATCTCTGAAGAAGATAGTCTAGAGAAGGAAAAGCCAAAATGGAATTTTAAAAGCGTTTTCTTGTGCACAGGTCAACATAAAAGTGCTCCCACTTCACAGCTGGCACATACAAATGGAAGAGATTAACTTTTCACTACCAAAAATAAAAAAAATTAAGAAATAGCATGAAAGCAGCCGCTATCAGTTTCCAAAACGGTTTTTATTTGTTGCTCTCTAGATACCAGTGCCTCTCCACTTTCAAAAATTTAATCCAAGCAATTAGATATTGAATAACCTTTTGTACTTACCTGGTTAGGAAATGAACAAAAATCTGGTCAGGCTAAGCATGCACATGGTTGTCTGGCAAGAATTCTCTATGTTCCGGCCATCCCAGCCACCCCAGCTGGCTCTCCGGCTCGGGAGGGCTCCCTCCCCGTTGGCCAGACTTTGGGTAGCGTCCAGTCCCCTCAAGCACCAGCTGCTCCCAGACGCCAAGGTATGAAACCAGGTTTACCGCTCCTCCAGCGGACCCCCTCGCTGCCCGGCTTCCTCCTCCTCCTCCTCCTCCCTGCCAGGACAAGTTTCAAAAGCAACTCGTTCTCAGGGAAAAGCAGCTTTCGGTTTCTCGAGCATCAAGTGGTTAGAAAAAAAGTCGAGAAAGCCAGAGAAAAACGAGATCACAAATGATTCACTTGGCTGTCGGTCATCACGATCCCTCGCCCCCACTCTTCCCACTTTCCCTTTGTAGATAATCGCAAAAGGGAATTATGGATTTGCTCCCAAAAGATGAAGCCCAGGAACACTCCCTTTCCTTCCTCCACAGCTAGGACGAGACTCAGAAGCCGGCATCCTCACTTGGGGATGATGGACATCTCTTGGACAGCTCAGCTGCTCTCCTAGTGGCCGCCAGTAGTCAGGGAACTCTAAGCAGGAGCTATGTCTTGCTCAGGTACTTCAGACATTTGGAGATGGCTAGGGGAGCGAATGAGAGTGGTCAGACACACCTGTGCCGTGAGGCAATGCCGAGTTCTGGCTCCTGGAACTAGGAGCATTTTCTAAGAGCCCACTTCCTTCAATTCAACAAACAAACAAAAAACAAACCAGGCAGAATGGTGCTTCTGCAGGGTACAACACACCTGAGGGGCTGAGGACGCTGAACCCAGTCCCCAGCACCTGAAGTCCAGGAGCATATTGCTGGTCCCACTACTGAGTTACAGGTGACTCAAAGAGCAGGCGGGCCATCCAAACCTGGAGGTGGACATAGCAGCAAAGCAGCAGAACCTGTTGTTGTTCTCTCTGGGTGGGAGTTTAGACAGCTGAAAGCTACCCCAGCCCCAATAACATTTTATAAGGGACTCCCTTCCCAGCTTCACGACCCTCCTCTGTGGGAATTGCTGCCCCGTTGAGGCATTTTAGATTCCTCCTTCGCCCCAACCTCCACAAAACAAATTTGTTCATCAATGTGGGGGGGGGGGAGAAGGAAGGTGGCAATGACAGTGTCTCAGATGAAACTAACTAAATTAATTTAAAATACTTAACTATATTAATTATATCATGCTTGAAGGGATCCTGAGGTTGCCAGTTGAAAATCTTTGTTTTTTACAAGGAAACTGAGGCGCATATAGGTTAGGGAAGGTGACACAAGTAACAGAGCTAAGAATGAACTTCAAGTGCTTCTTTTCCAGATTTAAAGTTCTTTCAAGGGTCGCTAGATGGCACAGTATGAGTCAGAGTTGCATCCTCCTGATTTCAAATCTGATCTCAGACATTTACTAGCAATATGATCTTGGCCAAGTGCCTTAACCTCTGTGAAATGAGTCAGAGAGAGAAATGGCAAACCACCCCAGTATCTTTGCCAAGAAAACTATAACCCTGGTCATGAAGAGTCAGGCATGGCTGAACAACAACAAAAGAGTTCTTTCCACTACAGTTTGAAAGAATACAGTTGTATGTGTTCCTTCCTTAAACAACAAATGATTGGGAATTATGGAAAGGCCTTGGATTTGTAGTCAGGGAACCTGAATTTAAATCTCACTTCTTCTATGTTACAATGAACAAATCAATTAAGCTCTGAAAGTCGCAATTTTTTTTTATCGAGAAAATGAGAACAATGAAGTAAATTAATGATATTAATGGTCCCTTCCATTTCTAAATCTGTGCACATTTCTATGCAAGGTGAAGCAGTGAAGAGACATAGATTTTGTCCCAAACACCTTTGCAAAGGAAAGGAAAAATGTTTCCAAGCATAAATGTCAGAAGCATCAGACTTATGGTCCATCTATTCACAACTTAACACCCTCGCTAGAGGGACTAAGGGGATGATTAATCATTATCCTCAATGGAAAAGGGGGGGGAAGAGAAGATGGTAGAAAAATGTGAAATTCAAAAGCTTGGGAAAAGGATGAACGTTGAAAACTATCTTTGCATGTAATTGGAAAAAATTAAAAAGAAAAATAATAGCTATCTTCTGTGATACCAAAGCAATGTGAAAAAAAAGGATTTAGTCCTGGAATCAGTATACCTGGCTTTATAGTTTATTTGATGCTCAGGATAAAATCAACTTTTCTTGCCCGGAAATAAATTCTACTAATGGTTTCAATTCAAAACTGCTATCATCTGCTATGCTACATACAGGCTCACCTATTTTATGTTATCTAAAATAGATCCTTTTCAGGTTTCACCTTTTCCATCGCAAAATGAAAGGAATCATAGGACCTTTGTAGCTTCAAATCCTAAGACAGCAGTTATTCACTCCAAGCAAGTTAATTTCCCTTAATAGCCTAATATCGAACTATCATCTATTAATCTAAATACTTTTTCTTAAGTAAACATATAACTTTAAAATAAATCATCCATCTCTTAAATATAACATTTTCAATTAGTTTAAATTTGGTGTTTACCCAGAAATTCTTCCTTTCATTTGAGTCATTTCCAACTACATTCCAATTTTATTCAGGGGAGGATTACTGTCTTCAAAAAATGTATAGAGTAATAATGAAGATAAATTATGTACAGAATAGAATTCAGTGAGTATATGAACAAGAAACAAAGTATTATGACAAAGAAAAGGAGAGACAGCAAGGTTAGAGGTGATAGAGAAGACTTTGTGGAAGGTGCAGCCTTTTGAGATAAAACTTGAAGGATCTTATAGAATTTGAATAGATGATGAAAGGAAGATGCAGGCATTTCAAGGATACTGAGTCAGGCAAAGAAAGGGTACTTGGCATAAGAGTATTTGGCAAAGAGTAGTCTGTTTTAGAGTAACATAACCCTATAAAGATAAGTTGGAACCAGTGGATGGAGGATCTTCAGTGATAAGGCTAGGAGATTTAAGTTGGTTAATAACAAAAGTTAGCCATTTTTTGTTCATTTGTTTTGAGAGGCAATGTGATATAATAGAAAGAATGCTAGATCTGGAGTCAAAAGACCTGGCAAACCCTTCTAGTAATTTTACCAAGAAAACCCAAAACGGTATCACAGTGAATCTGAAATAACTGAATAATAACCTATTCTCTGAGGGTCTCAATTTCCTCATCTATAAAATGGAAATCATTCTTATATTACCTACCTCATAGGGTTGTTACGAAGAAAGTCTTTTGTAAAACTTATAGCAATCTATAAATATAATTTTCTAGAGGGTAAGAGAGTTTCATAAATGTGTTGAAGACAGTTTAAATTGGACAGTTAAATTTTTAGCATTTTCATGTTAGAAATCAGTAAATGCTACAAATCGGCTTGATTGTTGTTCTGTGGGTTGTCTACTAGACTTAGAAAACTTATGAAAAAATGTTAATAATGAAAATTAAACTTAAAAGTATATTCTGTGCATTGTTTTTCTTTGAGAGCCTATTGTTAAATATTTTCCAGCACACTCTTGCTAAGGGACATATACATACAAACACACATATATGTATGTGTTTTATATACATATATATATATATATATATATATATATATATATATATATATATATATATATATATATACATAATCTAGCTTACAGAAGACAGAGACCTGAGGCAGGAGAAATAACAGATAAGGAACATCTGAATTAAGGTGATGGAAGTGAGAGTAGGAGTGGACAGGGAGAGACACAAAATAATAACTCAGGTTTATTGAGTAACATAGTCAAAGGCATCATTAACATGAATTGGGTTTGGGGGCCTAATTTTTTTAAAGAGCATCAAGAGGCAATCTAGTTCTAATAGTCTAAGATTTAGTTCACAAAGTTTAAACTTGTTCTCTCCATGTTTCTTCATAAATTTAAAGACAAGGAGATTGCCAACTCCTAAGTGGCCTAGAAAGAATGTGGAGAACTAGTGCAAGGAACCTAGTGGGTAGGAAAAAGTAATTTGGGGAAACTCTGGTTGGGGGAGGGAACAGAGTATATCCTAGGCAATGGGCAACTCTCAAATTTGTCTAAATATAAGTCCATCAACAAGTCACCTGCCCCTTTATACCTGCCTTTTCCCTTGTGTTCTCATAGCACTCCTATGAGCACAGGTTCAAAAGAATGGGTTGAGCATGCTGGCACCTGATCAATGCCCTTCAGTGAAATGTCAAATGGTAGAAAGAGCACTAGTTAGTGAAGACCTGGCTTCAATTTATGACTATGTCACTCACTAGCTATGAGACCTGGGAACAAGTTCCTTAATATCTGAGTCTCAATTTTCTTTTCTGTAAAATGGAAGTAATACCTGACGTGCTCTGCTTCATAAAGCCTTAACACAATGAATAAATATAACACTTATTAGTATATAAAGCACATTGCATGTAAATATAAACTAGTATATATTACTTTTTAAAATATATTAATTATTATGAACAAAATAAGAAAACAAAAGTGTAATGGAAAGAAAACCAGATTTGAAGTCAGAACATTGTATTCAAATTCCAGCTGCATGACCTTGAGCAAGTCATTGGTCCTCTATTAGCCTGTTTCCTTAAATTGGAAAATGAGGGTATTGGGTTTAAGATCTCTTCTAGATCTAAATCCTATGAAGTGTTTCCCCTGGAAAGATTATCTCTGGTGACAGAAAAGAAGATGGGGAGTGAAAACAATCCTATCCTATAACCACAACTTTGACATTTCATCCAAGGATATCACTATGTGTAGTAGGCCATCATTCTCCAAGAGAATCAGATGATACAGAATCTTTTTATGTTTTGGAAATGCTTGTCTTATTCCATGAATAAAAATTAATTTTTAATATGCAGCAACTCAAAGCTATTTTAAAAAAACCTGGGATGCTTTCTGGGCATGCTCTAAGGGTCAGATCAATCTGTAAACACAATTGTAACACAGAGGCCTTGCCTTACCTTGCAAATAAGTCTTTAAAAAGTTTTCAGCCAAGAGAAACAATCTACAGGGACTGCCAAATTTGCATTAGGCTTGACCACATTTACAAATGACAATATTCAGGGTGAAAGTCAAATCTTGGCTTCCACACCCTACCTTTCCCTTTGCCATCTCTTTGATTCTGCCTCATGGCTCTAAGTGTCCAGTACTCACCTGCACCCCACACAAACATTAAATAAGTACCTTACTTAGGTAGCTTTCCCTATGCTCCAAAACTGTTCTCCCTTCCATCTCTACCCACTCAAAACTACATTATTTCAGGTCCCCAATTTCAGGGAGCTATCTGAGCAATGAAGCAGGAGCCCTGGCTTCATCACTTAGCAGTTGTGTGACCCTGGATGATCCATCAGAACTCTCTGAGACTGTCTATATACTAGAAATAATATCTACCTCCCTGTCTTCACAATGGTTATTCAAAGATTAAAGTAGATATATAAAATTCATTTGGAAGCAAAAAAGCTGGACACACAAATGTTTTTTTTTTTATAAATCAATTCAACAAATGTATATGGATGTCTATTATATACAAAAAACTTGTGCCTAGACCTATGGGAGCCACAACGATTAACATCAGTCCCTTACCTCTAGATCTAGTAGTGGGGAAATAAGACCTAAAATCAGAGAAACAGGAAAGACATGGAGGTTAAAGAACTCAAAGAAATGGGAATTGCTCAGTGAATTTAGAAGATAGGAGAAATAATACTTTAATCCAAATGCGTGAGGTGTAATAGGATATCTCAAAGTTGTTTTAAAATCCTTAGTTTTCTACAGTCTGGCACATAAGTGAATTTTTTTGGGGGGGCAGAGGGAGATGGGAAGAACAAAGGGACCTTCCCTCCATATAAACTCCTGAATGTTCTACCATGCCAGAAGGAAAACCATGTCAGCAACTAATATGGCTCCTTTCTAATCATCTACTTCACCTATGACTCCCCTCATCCCAAATCATTAAAATAAAAGAATATAAATTATTTGAAGAAGATTCACCTAGAGTTTCCTCTGAATTCTCTAAATCCAGATCAATACTGAATGAATTAAATAATGAATAGAATTTAAAAAGTTAGGTTTACAACTGATCAGCTAAGGTGATCTAATCTTCCAACTACTTTATCTTTCTTATCTACCACCTTTCTCACGTTTTTAAATGGAAATTATAACCTTGCCCTATTTCAGAAGAAATAAGTACATATAAGTACATATAAGTACATAGACCTTTAGGGATGTAAGGGTGTCTAAAGAGGACTGGTACCTCTGGTGTATGGGCTTGTTGAGCCCTTTTCAGGGCTGCTCATCTACCTTTGGTGTCCACCTGGCACTCAACTCTTACTTGTGGCTTCAAGAATGCATAGAGGCTACTCCCTGATAAGCTGTCTGGACAGACAGGCTCAACCAGGTTGAGAGTAGCCAACAGGCCTCAATCCATCAGTGAGTTAGGGGGATGTCTACCCTAAGTTTGTGAAGACTTCCCCCCAACAGAATGGGCAGGTGAGAACAATTTCATCTAATGGTGGCTAAACCAGATGCTTTGGAGTGCATCAAAGATGCCAAAGTCATCCATTGCATTCCCTAGGTCTTTGTTTGTTGTCCTGACTTTTGTCTTGCTACTGGACTGTGATGACTCTGGAAGTGAGAAGGAGCAATGATTTGTGCAATTCTGCCTCAATTAAATCCAATACATGCACAAGTCAAGACATGATATCACTAGTCTTCTTGGAAAACAAAAGACAATTAACAATATAAGACGGTACAAAGACTGACAGACAGCAATTTTGGTAGTTACCCAAACCAGTGATTTTTACATTCCAATATGGATGGAAGTCTTATGATCAAATGGAAAAAGCTCTGGTACTAAAATTCCAAAACTGAGCTGGCAGCTGGAGAACAGAGGAAGCGAAATGGAGTCCTTTAAACCCAGACCAGTCATTAGCAAATATTTATTCAGTTTCTAATATGTACAAACTACTAAACTAAGCTGGTGGACTGCTGCCTTTCCCATCTATGAGCTAGGTCTATTCTGTGAACTTGTCAGAGTCCCCAGGCAGGGGTTTCGCTAGCTAGGGCAGCATCCTCGGTGCTGTGGATTTGAGGAGTTTGGTTTGGCTTGGTTTCATTCTCAAAATGTGTCCCACGGTTGAGAACAGGCTATTCTTTGTTTAAACCCCTCCAAGAGTCACAAAATCTGTTTAAGAAACTGTGAAAAACTCAGTCCAGGAAACATTAAACAAGAGACAATGAAAGCACACATCTTTTTAATTCACCCTATTGCTCAAAGGAAAATAGTAATTCCTGCAATGTCTCTGGCTTCACCTTCCTTCACTGTGGCATTAAACCCTAAGACAGTTAATACCATTCTACAAAGAGTGGTTAGGACTATTTGTTTAGACTTTTAAACCTGGAAGAGATCTTTAAAATCTTCACCTTAGAGATGAAAAACTTGAGGCCCAAAAAGAGTAAGTGATTTGGTTTAAGTCAGAAAACAAATAGTAAACCCATGAGTCAAACCCAGGTGTTCCAGCTCTAGTACTATTGATCTTGCTGCTGAGAAAATATTTGTAGAGAACTTTGAAAACCTTAAAGCCCCATGTAATGCTAGCCATCATCATCATCATCATCATCATCATTGCAGGCCACCATAGCATAGAACCTTGATTAGCAATCAAGAACAAAACCACTAAGAGAACCAAGGGGAAGGAGTTGAAAAGCAGTCTCAAATTAATTTTCTAAACATGTTTGATTACAAGGAAGGAGAGAAATCTCAGATTGTGGGACAAAGGATACCACAAACTAACTACTAAGGAGGCTGCCAATAAAGGCAGGAAGGAGCCAGGACCAGGATGGGAGGAGATCACCCTATGTATGACAACTAGAAGCCTACTATCTGGTAGCTTCCTATTTTGATGAATATAACCCAAGTTCCAAAGCTCATTGGTATGGGACTCTCTCCTCATTGGTGGAGATCAATGTCACCTACTTGTGTGAGGGACAGGGCAAAGTGGGTAACAGGAGAAAGGAGAGCTCCAGTCTCTTAAAATCTCTTGAGATGGAAAGAAATGATTATTAATAATCAATGTCCTAATTACCAGTATTCAGAGCTCTCCCATTCTTCCAAAGTCTCTGATTTTAATTACAGTCTCTGAAAGAATAGTACAGATAATGACATTGAATTAACTCTCCTCCATCTTGGTCAGACCCCACTGAATTGTACAAGTAATTAAATCTGAGGTGAAGAAGCCCTTTGTATTCCATCCAACCTTGGGTGGAGACAGGTACTTTTGTCTAGATGACCCAAGGTTGTAGGTTGGTATGTGTAGAGATATTTTCCTCATTCCAAGGGTAAAAAAAAAAACACTCTCAGCTCCACATTGAACACCTGTGCTTCCACATAATCCTTGTTAACTAGGTGTTAACTTTAGTTGTTTCTGCTTGATCTGTTGCTTCTTAAGTGTTCTCCACAAACTTCCAGCTTTCAGTATCCTAGGACCAACCTCCATTTGTCTTGAACTTGTTATGGTTCTGATCTGCTCTTGTTAGAATTGCCAAGGAAGGAGTATGTCAGACCTTGGGGACCTTTGTTCACTGATTCAAAAAATCAAATAGAGTTACAAGAAGCTAGAAGAGGGGTAGCTAGATGGTATAGTGGAAAGAACACTGACTTTGAAATCAGGAGGATCTGGATTCAAATCCAGCCTCAGACACTAATAATTACCTACTTGTATGACCATGGGCACTTAATCCCATTGCCTTGCCAAAAAAATAGGACGTTGACTAAGAAGAAGCTAGAGCTGAACTAATGTAATACCTTCATTTTATTAAGATTCAGAAAGGGCAAGTAAGTTGACCCAAGAGCACAAACCTGGTATAAGACAGAAGTGTATAGGGTGTTTAGGAAGAACTAGCACCTCTGGTGTGATAGCTTGCCAGAACCTTTTCAAGACTGCTCATCCACTTTTAGTGTGTTGTGGCTCCAAGAAGTAGTGGCATGCAAATTGACCACACTCTTGTAAAGCCATCTAGAAAGATGAGTAAAAGCAGGTGGAAGAAAATTGACAGCCTTCAAACTGGTCAGTGAGTTAGGGGATGTCTATCCCAATCTTGTGAAGACTTTCCTCTCTCTCCTCCCCCCCTTCCCTCCTGGCAGGATAGGTAGATGAAAACAATTTTTTCCAAAGGTCTAAAATGGCTAAATTCAGTTGACTGAAGTAGGTGTTGTGGATACTTAGAATTTGGTCAGACATTGAGTAAATCACAGTCACCCACTGTACCCCCCCCAGGCCATCACCAGTTGTCCTAACTTTTGTTTTGCCATTGGATGGTAATGACTCTGGAGGAGAGAGTAAGGCAAGGATTTTGTGCAGCTCTGACTCTCCTAAATCCAATTCACTTGTGAGTCAAGACATCACCCCATGATTTTACTGGTCCTTTTCCAAAATGAAGGTTCAACAACTAGAACCCATGACTCTTACCCTTCCCAGCTCATTGATAAATGGCTTCGCTTATTAGTCCCTTACAATTAAAAGATATCCTGACAGTAGCATTCATTTCTTCCAAAAGAAATTTTTAATAAAAGAACTTACTTCATTACTTGATGAAAAGACCGAAAAGAGTAAGGTCAACCCTCCAGTTCATAAACGTGGAAGACAATTGGAACAAGGTTCCAACAGGTTTTATGACCTTGAGACAGATACCTTCAAACACAGGAAAACATCTGTGATTTCTTCACCAGGAACTCCTGACTATCTCAGGCACAAAGATTTAGATGGGGGATTTGAACTCTGGTCTTCTCAACTCCAAGCCAAGCGTTTAAATTATTAGAGTTACTACACGAAACTGCTCTTTATGACAAGAAGAATTGAAAGAATTTAATGAGTAGTTATTTAAACTGCTTGACCTCAAAATGTTAAACGATATTTTACCTGTTTTGATATTTTCAAGCCATGAGATGGCTTCCTAGTACCTAAAGAATGATGTCTAATCACAAGACTGGCTTTCAAATATCTCCACATAGTAGTTCTCACACTCTTTCTTTATCCAGTGTTCCAAATGTTTCAGTGCAGTTTTAAACTTTTGAGACAGCCCTTTATTAATCCTTCATTCCCTCCAAACTGGTCATCTTATGTTTCAGGTATTTTCCAAGTTGTTTTACGATTTTTGTTTGATGTTTAAATTTTGAGTCCTATCCAAATGTTATTTGGAATTTTCTTGGAAAAAATACTGGAGAGGTTTGCCATCTCCTTTTCCTGCTCATTTTATAGTTGAAGAAACTGAGGTTTAGGTGACTTGTCCAGGGCCACTTACCTAGTACAAGTTTGAAGTCAGATTTGAACGTAGGGACATGAGTTTTCCTCCCTTCAGGCACAATATTCTAAGCAAAATGAAATGAATAAGTTACAATTTCTCCCCCACTTCCTCTACCCCATTTCCAGTCTTACTCAGGGATCAGAGTTGCCTTCAGGGCTGCTAAAATCCTGCCTATTCTTTAAGGTCTAGTTCAGGTACCAATTCTCCATGAAACTCTTCCTCATCCTCCTGGTCAGAATTGATCTCTCCTCTCCTTCAAACTCCCATACATTGCCCTTTGTTTGTACCTCTATGATGTACTTGCATAATTCCATTTTGTATTGTAGTTATTTATAGACATGTTTCATTTCACCTGCCAGAATGGAAGTTTCTTGAGCACAAGTACCCTATTTTATTCAATTTTGTATCTCCTCTAGACTGGCACATTTTCATTTCTCCCTCTGTACAGTGTCTCTCTCAATCCCCTGCTCTGCCCCACTCCAACCCCTGTCTATCTTGAAAACTGCCCATCTCGAATACCAAATCTCTATGAAGCCTGCCCATCCCATTCAGAAGCACTCCTCTCCTCTGAACTCCTGTAGTACTTACATGACACTGCCACACATTATGGTTAGGGGAAGGTGTGGGGATGCCTTCATTTCCCAACTCTATTGTGAGCTCCAAGATCCCAGTATCCATATCTTGTGTTTATCCCTTTATCTCTCACAATACTCTTAGCAGATGCTCAATGAATTTTATTGAAAGAATATAAGGCAGGAAGGAAAGTAAAATATTCCTTAGGAAATTAGGAAGCTGCAAAATGGTGCTTAGAACACCTACTTATACAGATGTTATAAGGTTGAAAGATTGCCTGAGCTGGGTCTTGAGCTCTAGTGTGCCAAGATGTACTGCCAGACACTGTATTCAGCACTTTATAAATATTATCTCATTTTACCCTCACATATATCCCTAGGAGGTATGTGCTATTAAAAGAGGTGAAAGTGATTTACCCAGGATCACAGGGTTCCAGATCCCATACTCTATCTACACGAATCAACCTGCTGACCTACCTATGAGGGGAGGAGAGCTCCAAGTTGCCTAGAGAGAAGGGAAACTGTCCAGGTTAGAAATAGAGCAGTCAAAGATCCCAGTAGGATCAGGTTCTTGAGAGGTCACTGAACTACCAGCCCTTGGAAGGTTGGGGGGACTCAATCCTTAAAAGAAGAAAAAGAAAAACATCACAGTGCTTTTAATGATTCTAAGTGATTTATCTCTCTGTCTCCATCTCTCTCTCTCTCATACACACACACATGGACACAGACACACAGACACACAGACACACACACACACACACACACACACACAAACAGATTTTTCTCACATTGTATGAAATGGAATCTTAGAGCACTACAGCCTACAAAGAATCAAAGCTTCTGCTAACTCCAAACCAATGCAAAGATATAGATTGAGTGCAGAATAATTCCATCAAATCAAGTAGTGGATTTAAGGTATTTTCCCTGGGAAATAATTGTAAAATTGGAGAAAGAGATGGGCCTGCCATGCCCAAGAGTAAAGAATAACAAATGTACAACAGAGTTTTATGCTTTCATCCATAAAATATAGAAAAAAAACTTAGAGGAAGGTCTCCAGTATGTTGGGGTGCATCATCTTTGGAGGACACATTAGAAGACAAAGATGAAAATTGCACAGGACCCAGAAAGCATGGATTTGTGACAATCTATACTGAAGCATAGAATGCCATGCTAGATGAATTTATATATTTACTGATTAAAACAAACAAAAAATAAATAAATGGAGTAGCTCCTCCCCCTTTCTATCCCATTATAGCCACAAACATAGATGCTTAGATGAGAAGACATATAAATGGAACAGTCCTATTCATAACCATAATAGTCAATAAGTTTGTAATTGAACCTTCTGCAAACAGTTTCCCTTTTTTCCAAGCAAGAAACCCTGATTCAAGATAGCATACTTTCTAATAAGGCATTGTACTTGCCTTACCATATTATAGGAACAAGCCCTTTCCTACAGTTGAGGTAGTTCTCTGAAATGAGCAAAGAGGACTGGGAAATTGGCACCATGAAGTCATATAGCCTCTTTCCAGGTCAGAACAGTAAACCACCCTGGTCTTCATCTGTCTTGATCCAAGGACTAATTTTTGACATCTGATTTCTTTTAATGTTATTAGATCTGACTTCCACTTTATGTTAAAATTGAGGAGGTATAATCATGCTCTTTGAGAGAATCATAATTTTCTCATGATCCTAGATTATTGACAATTTTATACCAAATAGCATGCAGAAGTGATATTCTTGGAAAGCAGTGATTCATACTATCTTCTAATGAGCTAGAATTAGATGTGAGGTAGAAAAATAAGAAAATTTAAAATAATTGTTGGCTATGGCATCAAATTGTAATCTGCAATTTTGTAAATGTCTCAAAAATAATTAATAATAATAATAATAATAATAATAAATAGAAGATAACAGATCAGGTACAGCACCATACCCTTAATAATGTGGCCAAAAAAAGTTAGATTGAAATATATACAAGCTTAGAGTTGAGAAGAAAGTACATGAATTTTTTAAAATTTTTCTCCATAAAGTAATTGACATTTAGATACCTCTGATTCATTTATCAGATGTTATTTGTATGAGACCCCACATGGAATCAAATTATAACCCATAGATCATTTATTGAGGGTTGCCTGAGTCTCAGGGAATTACATTATCTACTTATGTTCACATAGCTAATAAGTGTCAGAGATAGGACTTGAACTCAGCTCTTCCTAATGAATTACCATCTAATTTGAAAATGTATTCTCTTTCTTATTTGATAAAATCTGAGCTGCTTGATAGCAGGGGCCACATTTTTCCTTTCTTTTGCTGTATTAATGAATTAGCACAATATCCAGCATATAATAATTGCTTAATAAATGCTTGTTCACTGATTGACTATCCACAACAATAATGCTGCCTCTTTCTTGGTTCATAGTTACTGAAAATCTTTGAAGTCCTTTAATCCAAACACAACACCTTACTAGCTGTGTCAGATTCATATTTTTTTGTATCCTCCAGTTGTATACTCTAGGTACATAGAAAATAGCATGAATCAATGCTTTCAAATAACATCATTTCTCCATACTGTTTGGTTTAAAATGATTTCCTCATTTGTCAAATGTGAATAAAAATATCTGTACTGACTACACACTGCCTCATAGGATTGGCTATCCTTTACGAAAACATGAGAAGCGATAGTGAGAAGTCAAGAGGATATGGTAGGGGCAGCTAGGTGGTACATTAGATAGAGCACCGGATCTAGAATCAGGAGAACCTGAGTTCAAATCCGGCCTCAGACACTTAATAATTGCCTAGCTGTGTGACCTTGGGCAAGTCACTTAATCCCATTGCCTTGCAAAGGGAGAAAAAACAAATAAAGAGGATATGGTAGGTCCCATTATGGAAATTGAGTAGCAATATGTATTAAACTTAAGATCTCTTAGCTTTAAGTATTTCCCCATCCAGATGAGATATTAGTTCTCTCCTAAATATTCTATGATAAAATGGTTTTGTTATAAATTCTTTGTCTTCCCTGATTCTTAAAAAAATAAATATTTCAGTGTTCATTAGGTATAAAGCATCAAACAGGAATAGAACTGAAACATATGCTGTGATCAAGCTTTTCAGAAGGAAGAGATAGAGGGTAGCTAGTAAAGAGTTGGACGTGACATTGTAGGAACGATATCCCATTAAAAGGAAACAGTTAATTCTAGAGGTGTTAAACTCATGAAAAATTCCCTAATGGGAATGAAGCAAATTAAAATATAATTGTAATATGTTTGACAAAATAAAACCATAGCTAATATTAATTTGTGGCTTTCAATATGTAACCCACAGAGAACCTATTTCTATTTGAGTTTGAGACCTCTACTCATAGTAAGACTTGATGTCCTGGAAATAGAATAGAGATAAAATAAAAAGGCTTGCACCCTCTCTAGAATCTTGTTTGTACAGTCGGACTGAATTCTAGAGTTGGAATTGTGAGGTAAAATGGAGAAAAAATTCTTCTACAAACAAGTCCAAGACTGCTACTATATTTAACTTCAATATATGTTCACCAGAATTAAACTTACAGATTAAGGTAGATATACAATGGGCTCAAAATGGTAAAGAGCAGGATGTGGTTAGTATTTAGAGCTAGATTCTAAGGTTTAGCATCTCTTGTTTAAAAAATGCTTCATTGCTGACTTGTTTAACAGAAAGTATCAGTTTTCCACCTTTTGAACAAGATCAAGAATATTGTATAATGGAGTAAATATAGAATACGCAATAGAATCATGTCTCCCTCTAGTGGTTGTCCATTCAAAGGAGAAGATCCAGAATATTTTTGTAAAAAGATGTTTTTCCTCACAGGTCGCTTGAACTATGATTTCATAATCGTATTTAAATCTATCCTAAGTCATAAAGATAAATACTCAAATTCATTGAACATCAGGATCGATAGCCCTATGCTTATTGTTTCCAATTCTATACAAAAATTTCAACCATATTCTCTAGAACCTTAAATTTTTATTCTCCTCCTTGTCTAGTTGATTACAATCTTTTTCATTGATTGGGTAGTCCATTCAGTGTTTTCATATCTATATTATATTAATCACATAGCATCTTATGACATGATAGATTTGTTCCAACGTATTTATGCCTGGACTTAGCTAACTATAAGATGATACATATAATTGTGCATAGCATTAATTCTCCCTTTGTTAAACATACTAGAGATTCCCATTTAATTCAGAGAAGTTTCCTTTCCTTGCTTCTAAAGTTTCCCCAAATATGACATACATATACCACACTTTGCTAAGCCATGTCATGGAACACTATTGTTCAATTAGAAACCCGGGAGGGATGGGAATTCAGGGAAGCCTGGAAGGATTTGCATGAACTGATGCTGAGTGAGATGAGCAGAACCAGAAAAACACGATGGTCGACCTTGATGGACTCACTCATTTCATCAGTGCAAAATTCAGGGTCAGTTTTGGGCTGTCTGCAATGGAGAATACCATCTGTATCCAGATAAAGAACTGTGGAGTTTGAACAAAGTCCAAGGACTATTTCCTTTAATTTAGGGGAAAAAAACTGACATCTAATTGTCTGATCTTGTTATCTCTCATGCTTCGGGTCTCTTCCTTAAGGATATGATTTTTCTCTCATCACACTCAATTTGGATCAACGTGGAAACAACGTATAGACTGATAAATTGCTTTCTGTGGGGGGTAGGTTAGGAGAGTAAGATTAGGGGGAAAATTGTGAAACTCAAAATAAATAAAATCTTTAAAAAAAAAGATGAACAGTAAAAGGGAACAGAAGAAAGACACAGCAAGAAGGCTAGTTTGGATGGACCTAACAGTAAGGGAATAAGACTCATGGTTAATAAGACTAGAAAAGTAGACCAAAGGGCCCGGTTTTGAATGGTTTAAAAAAAAACCAAAAAAATGTTATATTTTATGTTAGAGGCAATAGGGTTAGGTCTGAACTTAAAGAAAATCACTTTGGCAGCTGAGTAGGGAATAAATTGGACAGGGACAAAAGAGAAGCAGCAAAGAGACCAATCAAGAAGCCAGTTAAGCAGCCAGGACAATAGTCCAGGTAAGGGGAAATGAGATTGTGAAGTGAGTTGGTGGCTGTGTAAATAGTGAGAAAAGGTCATGTTGAGGAAGAGGGGAAAATGAGACATTGGGGAGATTAAAAATGGTAAAATTTGGCACTTATTGGATTTTCTAATGAGAAATGGAGGAAATTAAAGTGAGAGTGAAAAGTTGACAGACATAGTAGGATGGGCAGCACCTTCAGCATAAATAAAAGTTCAGAATAGTGTTTGTGAGAACATGAGTTCTATTTTGGACATGTTGAGTTTGGTAAATCTATAGGACTCTAGGTTGAAATTTCTGATAGGCATTTGGTGATTTGAAACTGGAGCTTTGTAGAGAAACTAGACTAGTTTTATATATTTGGGAGTCTGCAAAGACATGATAATTAAACCATGGAAATAAACTAAATATATGATGACTATTATATTAAATATGTTCTATGGCTGAGCCTTATTTTTAAATTATTGAATTTTGAGGGTCTTTGCTCTATCTAAATTCTACCAAAGTGGTTCTTTTGACAGTGATAAGAGAAGTAAGAGATACAAGTAATTTTTATTTAATTTCCTTTTGTAACAGGAGGTCATGTGTTCTTCTACTTATACTATAGGATGGCTCAGAATATCTGACACTGACCAGTTGAAATCCAATGAAGCTAGTTTTACTATCTTTAGTTTTAGGCTGGACACCATGATATATTTACCTGTGCTTTTAATTGTGTCATTTTTAAAGAATGGATCTTACAATATATGACACTGACCAAGTGTCATAACTTCAAGTTAGGCAACTTACGTTCCCCTTCCTTTCCTCCAGCAATCCTTTTCCTTTCTCTAATTTTACTGAGCTACTCTTTACTTGGTTCCTGCTCCCATGTCACTTGTTTTTCATTTTGCATCTACATCTTAGATCCCTACTCTCAATTAAAAAAAAAAACCTTACTATTCTTCCACTTGGTCATATGTGCTGTGCCTTCGGTTCTCCTGGGACCCACATTTCTACTTGGGTCATAAAAGTCCTTTTGACTCAGCTTCATCTCTTAGTTAAGAACTACTCACACTTTTGGGGTGGGGGTTGTTGCAAGGCAATGGAATTAAGTGACTTGCCAAAGATCTCATAGAAGTATTAAGTGTCTGAGGTTGGATTTGTACTCAGGTTCTCCTTATTCCAGGGCTGGTGCTCTCCACCTAACTGCCCCCTTTGAGAACCTACCCAGAAAAAGAATTGAACTTGGAGATATTATTGTTTTTCCTTCACTCTCTAGCAAACCGACATTCCAACATTATGCTGAATCACTAGTTCTCTCAGGTCGACACAATTACTCCCAAACACCAAGAACCTTGTGGTTTGTAATCTTCCCAGAAGGCAAACACATTCTAGGGCTACTGGAGAAACAGCCCCCTGCTTATCAAATCAGTAGTAACTGATAGTTCATAGTAATTACGAGTTGGGATCTTTAGTCACTTACTGATGCTCCAGCTTTGATGGAGCCAAATAAAGAATCATCTATTCCCAAAGATCAATTTATTCAAGAACTCCTATTTATAGAAGTCAAACTCTCAAACTTATGAGTCAATGTCTAAGGCTAAACCTTCCAAAGAAATCTCTCTTTTCTGGTTAGAAAGCTAGATTTTAACATCACACTTCTTCTTCTAATATGGAGTCAGAGGCTCAGGAATCAACTTTTCATAAATTCCTCTCTAGAGTCAAGTGACAAGAAAGCATCAGGCTCAGAAATTCATTCTTCTGCTCCCAGAAACTTTCATCTTCAGCCCATAGAATTTCTGTTTTTCTCCACCAGGAAGACATTAGTGATTCCTGGAACAGGAAAGAAAAAATCCCTAACTCTCACCTACATTGCACTCCCAAAGAAAGGCCCAAGGAAAAAGATGAAAAGTAGCTAACAAGTGTTTTTTGTGCTGTGTCCATTTATAGATTCATCTGAAGTTCTCATGTTGTCTTTTCTTTACCTTTTGGATATATAATAGTTTCTGCAGCTGTCACTTTGCACATTTCTTTCCATATTTTCTTCTATCACTCCATTATTCTCATCTTCATAAGGGAGTCACTGAGTGTACACTTGTTTAATTTTAAGGACCTTATTAAAGTTCTTCATAGAATTTCTCTGCCTCTTTATCTACTGTTGGCACAGGAGCTATAACTATTAGTTTTTTTCAGAGATATTCATCATGAGCACTGAATGCACACTAATCAGCTGACCCATGAAATAACGTTTCTTTGAGCATAGGATAAAAACCGACTCCTCAAATATTGTTCTTTATGGCTACCAGAATTATGTGAGCCATACTTTCATTTAGATATAATTTATTTTTTTATTTTGTTTATAGTCGAATGGTCAAGATTAGTATGATTCACTGTCTCCAATACTATGTCTACTTGTCATTGAACAAGCATCTCATGTTAATAGTACCAACATGTCAAACTTTATAGGGCCAAAAAACTGTCTTTGTTCCCTTTTCTGAAATTTTGACATTACTGAAGTAGAAGATGACATAGGAATGAAGACCATTGCCCTCATATGTTGCCATAGCTAAAGAACTTATCACCAAATATGGAGCCTCCTGGCAAGGAGCCTCTCCATACTTCATTAGGAAACTTCTCAGAAAGCTGACAATCTATTGCAAGAATTATATGATTTTTAGATATTACATTAATGTATTGTTCCACTCTCCCATCATTGAATATCTAATTTTTGATATTAAAATTGAGCAACTATGAATATTTATGTGTGTATATGTATGCTTATTTATACACATATGTATCATTTTTCCTTCTTTTTTTATTAAGGATATAGTACTAACAATGGAAATGCTCGCTCAATAAGTGTAATTTGTTTTGTGTCTTATTATACCTATTTTCTTTGACTTTCTCAAAGGTTTAGGCTATATTTAATCCCCTCAAAATGGATCTGAATGCCTCCTTCTCTGCAGCCTCTTGATAGAATATTACTCTTCTGATAGAGGGACATTTAAAATCTGCCATTGTTATTTACTTTTTAAATCTATTTGTTCCTACAAAATTATATGGTTTTCTCCATAAATTTTAAAGCACAATTATTGGGTCTACAGATGTAAACATAGACATAGGCAGAGTAAAGATATAGACAAATATAGACAAATATAGAAGACAATAAATCTTCAATTAAGAGACACGGAGGAGCAACAGTCTGAACATAATCTATTGACAAGACTAGATATTACTTATTTGTAATTCCTCAGTGATCAAAGACCCTCATTACAATTACAATTAGAGCAATTCAGTAGTTATATCAGGTCTAATGATGAAGACTAAATTGAATCTGTGGTTGATCTTTATTAGAAACAATAGTATGCTTACATTTGGCATAATCATGGTGACTTGCCTGAAACTGACTTCCAGAATCTAAACCAATAGGGAAAAGACAAAGTTGACTAATGCCCTCTGGAAAGACCTGAACCAAATTAGCCCCCTCCCCACCCTTTACTAGAGAAACTCAATGCTAGGAAAAATATTTCCTGACTAGATTGAATCATCCTTCATCCATCTTCCTTATTGTCTTCAAAAGGCAGAATGAGTTTCAGTTGGGTGCACTGTCTGTCTTACTTTCTCTAGTGAAGAGTGAAAAGGGAGGGAAGGTTCTATCACCCCTTATTGAACTAGAGGCATATGGACACAAATACAAAAGGCCCTAAGTGATCATGAATGTGAACAGATTCCTACTCTGCCAGTCTGGAGAATTATTGGATAGTATGTAGTTTTGAGAGATTGCCCATAAAAAACAAACAACCAGGAACCATGGTAGCCAAATCTATCCATTCTTTTATTGGGTGCTTTAGTGAAATTATAGACCCTAAATAAGAAGGCTATTCATATTATTAAGAGGGAATGAAGTAAACCTACAGGTTGAGATTTTTCTCAGGAGGAAACTTTGGATGAAATTGAAATACTGATCAGATAGGCTGTGTCCCACAAGAATCTCCTCTATGGTCTCCTTTTTGGTAAATGGGGACCCAAGATGCCATGATTCTTCTTTGTACTACAAATTTGTACTACAAATTCCTACTTCCATAAAACAAAACCATGGCCAGATAGATTTGTCAGATATTTTACAATGTAAATGAAGAGAATTACTTTATCTTAAAGGTTAGTTTGAGCCATCTATAGAGCTGCTGTTGAAAAATATACATTGTCAGAAACATGAGATTGACTTGGTTACCAGAAAAGTGAAGAGGGATATATACAAATACTTAAACAAAGTCTTTGGGGTCAGGTGTCCATAACTTTAGAAATACAAGTTTTGACTTAAATCACAAAGAAACTTAGTTGAAACACTTGACGGGAAAAGAACCCTGTCAGCCTGATCCTCGCAGCAGTAGCAGCAGCAGCAGCAGCACATGCAGCATAACTCGATGCTGCAGATTATTTATCTGGGTGAGGGGTCTGAAGCAGGCAGAGTAGAGAATTGAGAAGATACTCTGCCTCTACTAGGGAAAAGAACAACACATTTAGGGTGAAATCCTCCTGTCCCTATCCCTCCTGACTTAGTTACAGATTGGGATTCTGAATCAGTGAGTGAGACCTGAGTGTTCTGTGGTCAGAGAAGGAAAGTCATAAAGAAGGTGGCATGCCATGAGATGGTGATGGGTGTCAAATAAAGAAGGAAAGTTCCCTGGCAAAGAGAAAATTGTGAATAAATATAGGAGGAAGTGCACAATTATAGCCATGTCTAGATGTCATAATATAAGGGAACAAAATCCTTTGTACCAAAAAACAACAAAATACTGTAAGTAAATTAAAAAAAACACATACTGCATATTGGGCATCTCAAACTGGATAATCTCCTGTCGATATCTTAAACTTAAATCATGTTCAAATAGTATTCGTTACCTTTTCCCCAAAACTATCCCTCTTTGAAACTTTCCCATCTCTGTTGAATGTGACAATATTCTTCTCTTTTCCTCACCCTTCCCCTCAGATTAGTCTGTCTATTCTAGTCTTTACCCATTCCTATCTCTCTCTACAATGCTACCAGACTGAGCTTTCTTAAGTGCTGGTGTGACCAGTTCACTTCCCTGCTCAACAGATTCTACTCTAGGATCAGGTTTTATTTCATGTTTATCTCGTTCTTTTAAAAGTTTCAATTTTGTCTAAGTTTTACAATGCATATTAGTAGTAATATAGTAATACTTATACATATGTATAAAACTAAATACACATATATTGGGGGTATAGGTACAATATTAAAAACTCATGATAAAAAAGATTGGAGTACTGTGTTAACTACCCTTATATATATGTAAAAATACATCTGATATTGTCTATGAAATTATCCTATCATGATAAAACTATTCAATTCCATCAAGCCCCAAGGTATTCATCAAGAGATCTTCTTCCAAGATCACATTGGTCCATTATGACCACTTTTTGGTCCTGACTATTCATCCAATTTCAGATCATGATGGTGATAGAATTGAAGATCAGCCCCTCAAAGATTATTTGAATAATATTCAGTCTAAAAAAGAGAAGACTTAGGGGGTACAAGATATCTTGGTTCAAGTATTTGAAATATGTAGTCTTGCTATTAGGGATTATGCTGATTCTCCTTGGTCCTCGAGGGTTCATCTAAGAGCTCCTGGTAAAATTTGCAGAAGGTAGATTCTAGCCTGAATAGCAGAAATGAAAAACTTATTAATTAGTGCTGTTTCCAGCATGAAATAACTGCCTTAAGTAGTAGAGAGTTCCAGGACACTGTAAGTATTCTAGCAATTCTTGGCAGCCACTTGTTAGGGATGTTGTAGAGGAAATTAATACTTCAGTTATCGTTTGTACAAGACTTCATTTGAAGCTATTTCCTATTATATTATTCTGATTATATTTTTAAAGTTATCCCCCAATATTTTTCTGATGAGTTAAATTAAAAAAATATAGACATTTTGTTGATGGCTTGTATTAAAACTGCTAACACTTCAGGGGAATATCACTGGTTATTTTCCCCTCCCCAGTGGAAATCTTTATGAGCCAATGATAGGAAGAACATGGCACATAAAGACTGGGAGATCAATCAAAAGATTTTAATTTAAGGCGTGTATTTAGCCTAACTGCAAAAGATTGATTGAATCATAGATTTAGAGCTGGAAAGAAACTGAGAATCTGAATGCTTCCTCTTGACCTTATGATGCATTTCACCATGTTGATCATCTTCCCTTTTGAAGATCTCTTCTTTGGGTTTTCAAAGCACTACTCTATTGGTACTCCTTCGATTTCTTTGATTGCTCTTTCTCAGTTGGTTTTACTGGATTTTCATCCGTGTCATAGCCACTGATGCAACACAAGGCTCTATCCATTTCTTTTCCATCCTATCTTTATTTTCTATCTTTAATCTTAGGGTCCAGGAATTTGTCTTTTAAAAATATTTTCATAACTGATTTTCAGCATAGTATTGGTTAACTTATTTAATGCTCCTGAGAAATTTCTAATTGGATTACTGATCACTATAGGGCTCAGCTGAAATTAATTTAGTTAAAACTGTTTGGGGTAATTATGCCTGAGTGTTGTACTCGGATATATTGATCTAGCTTTTCTACTCTCCCTATAGACCTGATGGATAACTCTTTTTTTGAGACCTCTTCATGCCTACTTATCTTGTGCTACTCACTTTTTGCTTCCAAAAATTGAAAAATGTGTGAGGGGACTTTTCCCCTGCCACTTCCCTAAGTGCTGAAGTACGCTGCCTGATGCTGTGATGATAGGAGATCAAGATATGGAGATACTAATAGTAGAGGAGGTGGAAATTTTCCTCTGAAACTGCTGTGGATGATTAGTTTACAATCTTCCTGATGCATCTGTGTAGTTATGGGAACAGCAGGAGTAAGAAGAATTGAAGTGGAGGATAGGATTGTATTGCAGCCAAGCCCACAATTGGTTGGGGGAAGAAGAACATTTATTAAGCTCCTTCAGACTTTTCTCTTCGGTTCAATAACCCCATGAGGTCATTCTATAGCCACCCACTTTGGAAACTGCCTTAATAGATGACAGTTAAACTCCAAAAACAGCTTAGTAGCCTATAACTGAATCTAAGGAAGTTAAAATTTAATCAGAATATATATATATATATATATATATATATATATATATATATATATATATATATATATATATCAATTAGTTTAAATGATTTTTTTCTTTTTAAAAAAAATATTGGTTGAGGCCATGGCCCTCTGCCTCCGACCCCAGATCCCCGACCGCCGGCCCTGGTGATCGCCCACCCCTGAGGAGAGGGAGCTGGTCCACATGGGCAGAAAAGATGCCCAAGAGGTAGGTCTACTCCACAGAAGGGGATGTAAGGGAGGAGCCCAAGAGGAGGTCAACCAGATTGTCAGCTAAACCAGCCCTTGCAAAGGTGGAACTAAAGCCCAAAAAGACAGCTGGGAAGGCTAAATCTGAGGACAAAAAAGTTCACACAAAAGGGAAAAAGGAGCCAAAGGAAAACAAGCAGAAGCTACCAACCAAGAAGAGAATAAAGATGATTTGCCTGCAGAAAATGGAGAAACTAAAAATGAAGAGGTTCCAGCCTCTGATTCAGCAGGAGAGAAAGAAACCAAATCTGAATAACATCTTATAAAAATCTTAACAATTGTCCCTGTAACCTCCCTTCTTGTACAATTCAGAGGAATATTTTTATCAACTATTTTGTAAATGTCAGTTTTTTAGTAGCTCTCTAGAAACACATTTTTAAGAAGGAGGCAGTCCCACCTCATCACATTAATTTTTAAAACATTTAAATAAGTTAAGCCAATCTAAAGTGGTGTTATTTAGAGTCCTATTTAAAAAGGTGAGATCATGTGCTGATTGTCAGTTTGGTTTTTTGTTTGTTTTAATACAACCAGAAATTAATAGTCTGTTGTTTAGGAAAGTGTTTCATGTCTTGTGCATAGACGTAACATTCCATAGGCAATTCTTATGTCAAATTAAATGAAGCAGAGATAGTAATTTGGAGTTGTGACCATGAATTTTAAAGATCTTATTTTGATTAATCTATATCCATCTTGTCTTTCAGTACAATTGTTTCCTAAATAAAATGGCTCCCTGGTGTTGGATCTCCCTTTCGAAATTGTGTGCTATCAGTGACACTGTCATCTTTGGTAATAGTGGTACATTTTTTTTCTGGTAACTTTGTTAATGTGTTGTAAAAGAGTGGAAAATGTTTATAATGAGTGTAGTTCTATTAAATACAGAATTAGTGGAACCTTGCTTTGTAAAAGATCAAATACCTTATCTATATTCAGGATACTGGTATTTGATAACTTCTTTTTTAGGGAGAATTGCCTCCAAACAAAGTAAGAAAAGTTACTGGAATAACAGTTTAGAAAAAGATTACAACTGCATAATTTTTAGACTTTTCTAGCATTTTTTAAATTTACGATTTATTTATAGTTTATATACTGAAGAACAAATGAACTAATAAAATCTTTATTACAAAAGAAAAAATATTGGTTGTAAGTGACTTTATTGGTTATCTGGGAGGGGTTGGTGAAGAGTTTCAGGGAAATGAAGGCTAATATAAAAAGATAACAAGATCTGTTTCTTAACATAAAAAAATTTTAATAGGAATAATTGGAAAGTATTGCCTCAGAATTTAAAAACTTCTACTTCACAAGAATAGGATGAGAAGGTATGTTTCTAGATAGTAGCATTCTAGCCAGAATATGCCAAACAGTAACATACTAGACAAAAAATGGTCTGGATTTCTTAATGGACCATAAGCGTAGTATGAGTCAACAGTATGATAAAGGAGCCAAGATACTCATTTTGATTTTTGGCTGGAATGAAAGGTCACAAGTACAAAACTAGGGAGAAATGGAGAGGCTGGCAACCAGATTGGTAAAAGACTTTAAAATCATGGCATCCCCTGCAGGGACTCTTTTTTGGCTCCTGAAAATGTCTTTCATGAACTTATCCCAACCTTTCTTTCCAATTATATATATATATATATATATATATATATATATATATATATATATGATATGTTTATATATATAATATATATAATATGTTTATATATAATATGTATACATATATAAAATATGTTTATCTATAATATGCATATAAAACTCATTTTTTCTTTACTCAAAATGGCCTTCTTTCTGTTCTTCATATATGTCATCATTCCATCATCCATTTTTGTCTTTTAAACTAACTTACTTCACTCATTATTAAAATCATTACTACCTTTTATGTGCTGTCTTTCCTCATCTTTGCAGCTGCAAAGTGTCCTCCCTTAACTCCTCTCTGCCTCAGTTTTTTCATCTATAAAATAAAGACTACAATAACACTCACCTCCTTACTTTTCAATTCTTCCTTATTGGTCTTAATTCATTTAGTTTATGTGGTATCATATGTGCTTCAGGCTAAGAGCTATGAAGGATTAACACAGAAATAGCTATGTGCCTTAACAAGCAAGATGTACTTCAGAGCTTAGATAAGGCAGTAGCTACATGTCTGAGCTAACAAGATGTATTCCCAGGCTCAGATAAGAAAGCACATTCTGAGAAAATACCTTCTGTACTGTTCTCAAAGCATTCTGCACTCTGGTTCTCAAAACACTGTTTGGTTCTCAAAACATTCACCTAAGACAAACAAAAGGAAATGTATGTGAAAAAAAATGCTTGCTAAAACGCTTATGTAAGTGGTTACGTAAATGAAAAGTACAAAAGTATGTATCCTGTGATCAATAAACGAACCAGCTTATTCACCACATTGGTGTGTGTCTGCGTTCCCTCCTAGTGGACTCAACAGTTTATTTGCTTGTTTTATGTCAAATTTGACTTGTAATGGACTGTGGTGACCATCCATGAGCAGCTTCGATCAAAAATAGGTTTGGTGGTGACTCTGCTGGGCATCTGAGCTTTTCATCCATTTCTGACATTGGGAATGAGTGGAAAAGGGAACTGCCACATGCTTCTTCCTTAGCTCTAAGTCTGAAATTGAAAAAAAAATGAAATATACAGATCAATAACCATGATACTTTTCCCTCACCTTCTTCTCACCCCCTTTCTTACTCCATCACAAAATCTACTTTCACTTTGTCACTTTCTCAAATAGTCTAATTCTTTGTCCTTTTTGGCCATAAGTAATGCTTCTCAAAAATACACTCAGATAAAGGAAGGGATTTAAGCTAATTAACTATTTTAATTATATATTAATTATACTGCTGATAGGTCTTTAAGATTCTGATGCACTTCTTTGCTTCTCTTTTAGCTCATGGATCATTAGACACAGGAATTCTTCTCCATGGGGAACAACTTGGT